>NW_027195291.1:72500-127500 GCF_038502225.1 Cherax quadricarinatus
TCACTTGTTATCCAATCTCTCGAAATTCTTGAACACCCGCTTCCACACTCACTTGGATCTTTGTAAATTTGAATCTGTGTAGCAACAGAAGCCTACTAACCACTAACGGTTTGACACTTTGAAATATTAAAGATTTCAGGCTTCCTCTCGGCTTTTTTTAACTAATAACTCTGGTTATCACTCGTAGGATTGTTCACTGACGTTGTCACTACCGCTGATTACTGCTAGCAGTTGTTGCACGCATTAAAAACCACTAGAGATCTCGGAGCCTTGTGACCCACGTCTGCTGACTGGTGTGTGTGTGTGTGTGTGTGTGTGTGTGTGTGTGTGAGAGTGTGTGTGTGTATGTATGTGTGTGTGTGTGTGTGTGTATGTTTCTTATTAGATATTTAAATTGTCTGAGTTAGCGGGGAATGAGCGCTAGCTCTTGGTCCCGCCTAATAACTTATAAGCAACTGCACTGAAACAGAATTATCATATTTGTTTATAAACTTGCGCATCGCGTCCTCTTCAACTATGTTAATTCTTGAGTCAGCTGTGCCGGGTGCCACACTGGCACTGCTGACTCGAAAATGAGTCACATGCTTGAAGTTTACCTGGAGTCGCTTCCGGAGGCCACAGCCCCCGAGGCTCGGTGCCAGACAAGACCTCCTGGCTGCCAGTCTGATCAATCAGTCAATCAATCTTTCGAGTTCCTTCTTGAAGGCTGTTAGGGGGTTTGTTGGTGATCCCCCTTATGATTGGTGTTGAAGAATCTTGGTCCCTTAACACTTACTGAGTTTTCTCTTAGTGCACTCATCACTCCTTTGCTGTTCATTGGAGGTATCATGCACTGTCTGCCAAGACTCTTCTGTTCGTAAGTAGTAATTTCGGTGTGCAGGATTGGGACCAATCCCTCCAGTATTTTCCAGGTGTAGATTATGATGTATTTTTCTCGCCTACATTCTAAGGAGTACAGTACTACCAGTAATTTTGGTGCATGGCTAAGTTTATACGAGCTGTGAAGGTTCTCTCTACACTTTCCAAGTCAGCAGTTTCACCTGCCTTGAAAGAGTCCGTTAGTACACAGCAATACTGAGAGCCTAGAGAAAACTAGTGACATGAACAGAGCCATCATTGGCTTTGTATCTCTTATTTTGAAGGTTCTAGTTATCCAACCTTTCATTTTTTCTTGAGCGTAATATTTGACATTATCACTCACAGGTCTCTCATATTTTAATGAAGTTTTATTGAGTGGTTTGAGTTTGTCTTATACTATGATCTTGTTTTTTTCTCCTCCATTCTTTCATGTTGTAATAACTGAAAATTTTCCTCAGTGAACATCATAGTGTTGTCAGTAGCTCACTGGAAGACTTGGTTAAATCAGCTTAGAGGATCGCTGTGTCTTCCATGGATGATACTTTCATATAAATTCTAGTATTGTCTGCAAAGAATGATACAGTGATATGATTGATATTCCTGTCTATGTGAGAAATGATAATGAGGAAGAGAAGTGGGGAGAGTACTGTGCCTTGGGGGACACAACTTTTCACTGCAGCAGCTAATGCTTTCACCCCATTTATATATACTATTACTTTTCGGGTTCTGTTCGTGAGGAAGTTAAAAGTCCATCTGTCCACCTCTGAACGGGTGTTTGTCTAGGTTCGTGGAAGTTACTCTTAGCTTGTAAACTTAGCCGGTACTGATGATGTTATGATGTTTACATGTGCCTCGGGAGTTAGGTTTGGGGTAGTTATTTCCATAGCTTCTTCCTCAGCTGTTCCTCAGCTGTTGAGGTGAATTTTCCTCCTTAAATGATAACCTCTTGTCTGCTTCCTTTACTAACTTTGTTTTTGTTAGAACTGAATTTCAGTTACCATTTACCTGACCATTCACGAAGTCTATCCAAGTGTTTTTGTTTGCTTGTGTGTGTACTCACCTCACCTATTTGTACTCACTTATTTGTGGTTGCAGGGGTCGAGACTCAGCTTCTGGCCCCGAGACTCAGCGTGTGTATGTGTTTGTGTGTGTGTGTATGTATATGTGTGTGTATATGTACTCACCTATTTGTGGTTGCAGGGGTCGAGTCCTAGCTCCTGGCCCCGCCTCTTCACCGGTTGCTACTAGGCCCTCTCTCTCCCCGCTCCATGAGCTTTATCAAACCTCGTCTTAAAACTGTGTATGGTTCCTGCCTCCACTACGTCATTTTCTAGGCTATTCCACTGCCTTACAACTCTATGACTGAAGAAATACTTCCTACTATCTCTCTGACTCATTTGTGTCTTCAACTTCCAATTGTGGCCTCTTGTTTCTGTGTCCCCTCCCTGGAACATCCTGTCTTTGTCCACCTTGTCTATTCCACGCAGTATTTTATATGTCGTTATCATGTCTCCCCTGACCCTCCTGTGTGTGTGTGTGTGTGTGTGTGTGTGTGTGTGTGTGTGTGTGTGTGTGTGTGTGTGTGTGTGTGTGTGTGTGTGTGTGTGTGTGTGTGTGTGTGTATGCGTGTGTGTGTGTGTGTGTGCGTGCGTGCGTGCGTGCGTACGTGCGTGCGTGCGTACGTACGTGCTTCGTTTGTGCGTGCGTGCTTTCGGGACCACAATATCATTTTTTCCATGGTGGTATTTTATAAGCTAGGGGTGTTTGCTGCACACACAATAAAATGTTCCCTGGTGTCCTGTATAAACCACGAGGGTAGAGGTTAAGCCGATAACTGGCCTTTTCTCTCCCACTCTCTTCATCGAACCTAACAATAACACTGGAGTCAGCGGGGCAGTAACTTTATAACTAAACTCTCCAACATCAAGGGAAATGGAGCGGCTCTCAACAGTGTTAGAATTAACACTGGAAGTAAAATATAAATGACTACACCGTTTTAAGAACCCTAAGAAGATACCGGAAATATTCTTGTCTATTCATTTGATGCTCCCTATTGCTCTTCCCTCATCCTCATCCCTCATCCACTGAGACTCATACTCATTCCCTCCAAGTGTGAAATCATCACAACGAACCAGGAAATAATCAGAGCTGTGCTAACAATCCTCCCTGAAGTCTCTACTACCACTCCATCCAAGAGCACCTCTTGGGAGCACAACTGGGTCATCTGGCCATCGACGCAGTCTTCAAGGACAAACTAAATAACCTGAAGAGAATGGAGGAGAGAATAAGAGATCTTGATGCTCATGATGCCCTGTATTTCCTCTCAAGGTGTCATACTCTGCCAAGACTCATTTACTTCCTGAGGTGTGCACCCTCTCTTGACAACCCAACACTCAACGAATATGACTCATTCCTGAGATCAGTCTTTAAGAAGGCTCTGAATCTGTCACTGGAAGATCAGGCAACTCTCCCAGTGCGAGTGGGAGATATTGGGGTGCACAAGGCAACACAGGTAGCTTTACCTGCATTTCTATCTTCGTGTTTGGCTTCCAGTGGACTAGTCAATGAGATTGTCCCCGAACGCTTGAGAGATGCGGTAGGAGTTCAAGACCCCAAGCTCAATGAAGCAGCCGTGTGGTGGGACACCATTACAGACTCCTCCAGTAGACCAGCTCCGCCCTAAGAGCACAAACAGTCCCTGTGGGACAACCCAATCATGGAAGAAATCACCAACACAATGCTCACCAACGATTCAGGAAAGGACAAAGATCGTCTCCTAGCGGTGAAGGCACCACATTTAAGAGATTTCCTTCTTGCTGTTTCCAGTTCCTCTCTGGGCACTCGAATCGACCCACAGGCCATTCGGATTGGTGTTGCTCTTAGCCTAGCCGCCCCCATACTCACCGAACATAGGTGAATTTGCGGCAGGGCGACGGCTGATCAATTCGGACTTTATGGTCTCGTGTGTCACACACCAGAACGGAAGTATGCTAGACATGAGGAGGTCAACGGCGTCATTAAGAGAAGCCTCGCCACAGCCCGTTGCCCAGCTCACGGGAACTCCGTCCTGATGGAGCCACTAAGCTACCCTGGAAGGATGGTAAACAGATTGCCTGGGACTACACCTGTGCCGCCACATTGGCAGACACCTACTTGCCGAACACTGAAGCTGAAAGGGGTGGAGCCGCCAGCTACAGGGAGACCCAGAAGACCCGCAAATATGAAGGCCTTCCCCCTTCCTATAAGTTCATCCCAGTAGCGTCCGAGACCCTTGGAGCATGGGGCAAGTGCCCCATGCTGTAAGCCTTCTCCCTGAAAGCTGGCTGCCTTGGATCAAAGTCTAGCGCAAGCTGGACTCCAAGGTATTGGTCCAGTGTGGGTAGATTGGTAAAGCACTGCGTACCTTGCTCCAAGGTTCGTAGGTTCGAGTCTCCTTCAGCCAGAAATCAATGTTTGTGTATATTTCACCTGCTCTTGCGAATTCCTTGCATTGTTAATGTCTCTAGTAAGGCTGATGCATGCAGGGGATGAGATGAAAAGCTGTAAGCCTTCTCCCTGAAAGCTGGCTGCCTTGGATCAAAGTCTAGCGCAAGCTGGACTCCAAGGTATTGGTCCAGTGTGGGTAGATTGGTAAAGCACTGCGTACCTTGTTCCAAGGTTCGTAGGTTCGAGTCTCCTTCAGCCGCCAGAGATCAGTGTTTGTGTATATTTCGCCTGCACTTGCGAATTCCTTGCATATATATATATATATATATATATATATATATATATATATATATATATATATATATATATATATATATATATATATATGGAGGGAGGGGGTAAAGGAGGTTTTGTGTGCGAGGGGCTTGGACTTCCAGCAGGCATGCGTGAGCGTGTTTGATAGGAGTGAATGGAGACAAATGGTTTTTAATACTTGACGTGCTGTTGGAGTGTGAGCAAAGTAACATTTATGAAGGGATTCAGGGAAACCGGCAGGCCGGACTTGAGTCCTGGAGATGGGAAGTACAGTGCCTGCACTCTGAAGGAGGGGTGTTAATGTTGCAGTTTAAAAACTGTAGTGTAAAGCACCCTTCTGGCAAGACAGTAATGGAGTGAATGATGGTGAAAGTTTTTCTTTTTCGGGCCACCCTGCCTTGGTGGGAATCGGCCGGTGTGATAATAAAAAAAAAAAATATAAAATATATATATATATATATATATATATATATATATATATATATATATATATATATATATATATATATATATATATATATATATATATATATATATATGTATGTATATATATGTCGTGCCGAATATGTAAAACTGGTCAATTAGTAAGAACTCATTTAAAATTAAGTCCTTTCTAAAATTTTCTCTTATACGTTTAAAAATATATTTTTTCATTAATATTGATGTAAAAATTTATAATATTGCACCAAAAGGAACTTAGAAAACTTACCTAACCTTATTATAACAAGAACAATTTATTTTAGCCTAACCCAACTAAATATATTTTAGATTTGTTTACAGTAATTTAATACTAAATAAACACAGTGAAATATATTTTTTTCGTTAGGTTCAGAATGATTTTGGCGAAATTATTGCATACACAAATTTTCACTTGTCCTATATGGCAAGATGAGCGTTGCTATTTAAGCTAAGATCGCAAGTTCTGCCTATTCGGCACGACATATATATATATATATATATATATATATATATATATATATATATATATATATATATATATATCTAGATATATGTATATATATATATATATATATATTCTCGTCACTAATACCAAATTAAAAACTCATTTTCATACTGTATATCAAATTAAGTTAGCTATGACTAAGAGTAAATGGAAATTTACTTGCATAACTAACCGCCAAAGCTAAGAAACCCGACTAGGAAAACTTAAGACACTTTAGAAGCTTGTTCCAATCTGGGATCTCTAGTTGAAGTCGGCTTAAATATCTTTGGAATTCCCAAGGGTTGTGTTCCGCTCGGAGTCATGTTTACAGACCGGTTAAGTGGAGGCGACTGTGTTTCTGGCGTCCCACTTAGCACGAGTGTTTTGTGTGCTGCTGCCAGCCTGAATGTGTTGCTTTAGTGAGATACATTTCTTGTTGCCTCTGTCACCTCTGTAGCAGGACATATTCCCTGTTGCTCGCTGTCCTCCCTGTAACAATATATATCTCTCATTGTTTCTCTCACCTCTCTAGCAGGACAAATTTCTTGTTGCTGCTGTCACCTCTGTACCAGCGTATATACCTTGTTGCTGCTGTCACCTCTGTACCAGCGTATATACCTTGTTGCTGCTGTCACCTCTGTACCAGCGTATATACCTTGTTGTTGCTGTCACAATTGTACCAGGATACACACCTTGTTGCTGCTGTCACCTCTGTACCAGGGTATATACCTTGTTGTTGCTGTCACAACTGTACCAGGATATATACCTTGTTGCTGCTGTCACCTCTGTACCAGCGTATATACCTTGTACAGTTGTTGCTGTCACAACTGTACCAGGATATATACCTTGTTGCTGCTGTCACCTCTGTACCAGCGTATATACCTTGTTGTTGCTGTCACAATTGTACTAGGATACACACCTTGTGCTGCTGTCACCTCTGTACCAGCGTATATACCTTGTTGCTGCTGTCACCTCTGTACCAGCGTATATACCTTGTTGTTGCTGTCACAATTGTACCAGGATACACACCTTGTTGCTGCTGTCACCTCTGTACCAGGGTATATACCTTGTTGTTGCTGTCACAACTGTACCAGGATATATACCTTGTTGCTGTTGTCACCTCTGTACCAGGGTATATAATTTGTTGCTGTTGTCAACACTGTACCAGGGTATATACCTTGTTGCTGCTGTCACAATTGTACCAGAATATATACCTTGTTGCTGTTGTCACCTCTGTACCAGGATATATACCTTTTTGCTGCTGTCATAACTGTACCAGGATATATACCTTGTTACTGCTGTCACAACTGTTTCAGAATATATACCTTGTTGCTGTTGCCATCTCTGTACCAGGATATATACCTTGTTGCTGCTATCACATCTGTTCCAGGATATATACCTTGTTGTTGCTGTCACACTTCCTGTTCCAGGATATATACCTTGTTGCTGCTGTCACCTCTATACCAGGATATATACCTTGTTGCTGCTGTCACCTTTGTACCAGGATATTTACCTTGTTGCTGCTGTCAACATTGTACCAGGGTATATACCTTGTTGTTGCTGTCACAACAGTACCAGGATATATACCTTGTTATTGCTGTCACAACTGTACCAGGATATATACCTTATTGCTGCTGTCACCATTGTACCAGGGTATATACATTGTTGCTGCTGTCACCACTGTACCAGGATATATACCTTGTTGCTGTTGCCACTTCTGTACCAGGATATATACCTTGTTGCTGCTGTCACAACTGTACCAGGATATATACCTTGTTGCTGTTGCCACCTCTGTACCAGGATATATACCTTGTTGTTGCTCTCACAACTGTACCAGGATATATACCTTGTTGCTACTGTCACCATTGTACCAGGATATATACCTTGTTGCTGCTGTCACAACTGTACCAGGATATATACCTTGTTGCTACTGTCACCATTGTACCAGGATATATACCTTGTTGCTGCTGTCACAACTGTACCAGGATATATACCTTGTTGCTGCTGTCACGACTGTACCAGGACATATACCTTGTTCCTGCTGTCACAACTGTACCAGGATATATACCTTGTCGCTGTTATCACGACTGTACCGGGATATATACCTTGTTCCTGCTGTCACAACTGTACCAGGATATATACCTTGTCGCTGTTATCACAACTGTACCGGGATATATACCTTGTTCCTGCTGTCACAACTGTACCAGGATATATACCGCGTTCATCTCTTGAATGTACCCGAAAAATCCTCATTTAAGAATTTGTTCCCAGTATTTTCCACACGCTATAATAATGTTATTGAATGTTATATTGTTTTAAGAGGAACTCAAGAGATATAACATTAACATGTATCTATGTTGGTGCGTCCAGAAAGACTGTTGGAAAAGTCCCATTGCAGAATAGCGAAGCAGTGAAGGAACTCAGTTGAATTAGGGTAAACGAGAGATGATTTGAGTGAGTTTATGGGTGAGAAGGACATACTTGCTCTTTATGCGAGCGAGTGCGTGGGTGAGATGAGACACTTGTCCTTTTTATGAGTGGGTGAGATGAGACACTTATTCTCAAATGAGTGAGTGGGTGAGATGAAAAACTTGTACTCTAAATGAGTGAATATATGGGTGAGAGGAGACACACTTGTCCTCGACGACTGACGTGAGTGTGTTAGGAGGTGAGAGGAGACACACTTGTCCTCGACGACTGAGTTGAGTGTATTAGGAGGTGAGAGGAGACACACTTGTCCTCGACGACTGAGTTGAGTGTATTAGGAGGTGAGAGGAGACACACTTGTCCTCGACGACTGAGTTGAGTGTATTAGGAGGTGAGAGGAGACACACTTGTCCTCGACGACTGAGTTGAGTGTATTAGGAGGTGTAAGGAGACACACTTGTTCTTCCCCGGGAAGGTGTCGTCAGTTCATCAGAGATAAACCAGTGTACCAAAATATGGAAAAATAAATGAGGGACTAAAATTACTTTGATCTGCATTAAGAAGTTGCTGAAGGCACTAGAAAGTAACTCGTCATTAAGACCAAGTCAGTAATAGACACAAAACTTTCATATTTAATTCAAAAGTTATAACAAATTCACCTATTTCAGATGTTGCGTATTTTATTCTCTTAAAATATTTATAAATGTTTCAAAAGTCTTCAAATAAGCTGTAATATTTGAAGATATCTTCGAATGTACCCTAATATTTAAAGATATCTTCGAATGTACCCTAATATTTGAAGATATCTTCAAATGTACCCTAATATTTGAAGATACCTTCGAATGTACCCTAATATTTAAAGATATCTTCGAATGTACCCTAATATTTGAAGATATCTTCAAATGTACCCTAATATTTGAAGATACCTTCGAATGTACCCTAATATTTGAAGATACCTTCGAATGTACCCTAATATTTGAAGATACCTTCGAATGTACCGTAATATTTGAAGATATCTTCGAATGTACCCTAATATTTGAAGATATCTTCGAATGTACCCTAATATTTGAAGATATCTTCGAATGTACCCTAATATTTGAAGATATCTTCAAATGTACCCTAATATTTGAAGATACCTTCGAATGTACCCTAATATTTGAAGATACCTTCGAATGTACCCTAATATTTGAAGATACCTTCGAATGTACCCTAATATTTGGAGATACCTTCGAATGTACCCTAACATTTGGAGATATCTTTAAATATTCTCTACTTTTGAAGATATCTTCCAATAATTCCGCAGTCACTGGGCAATTAATTTAATATGTTTGATATTTGATGTAAGAGATTTTATTAATATCATCGTATGAGAGTTGAGTAAATGTCAGCATAAGCTTAGTAATAGATGTAGCCAGAGACAGTAGTGAAGTGCAGCAGGGATGTACTCGTGGAGGGATACCATGCAGTGGAGCAAGGATGTACTCGTGGAGGGATACCATGCAGTGGAGCAAGGATGTACTCGTGGAGGGATACCATGCAGTGGAGCAGGGATGTACTCGTGGAGGGATACCATGCAGTGGAGCAGGGATGTACTCGTGGAGGGATACCATGCAGTGGAGCAAGGATGTACTCGTGGAGGGTTACCATGCAGTGGAGCAGGGATGTACTCGTGGAGGGATACCATGCAGTGGAGCAGGGATGTACTCGTGGAGGGATACCATGCAGTGGAGCAGGGATGTACTCGTGGAGGGATACCATGCAGTGGAGCAAGGATGTACTCGTGGAGGGTTACCATGCAGTGGAGCAGGGATGTACTCGTGGAGGGATACCATGCAGTGGAGCAAGGATGTACTCGTGGAGGGATACCATGCAGTGGAGCAGGGATGTACTCGTGGAGGGATACCATGCAGTGGAGCAAGGATGTACTCGTGGAGGGTTACCATGCAGTGGAGCAGGGATGTACTCGTGGAGGGATACCATGCAGTGGAGCAAGGATGTACTCGTGGAGGGATACCATGCAGTGGAGCAGGGATGTACTCGTGGAGGGATACCATGCAGTGGAGCAGGGATGTACTCGTGGAGGGATACCATGCAGTGGAGCAAGGATGTACTCGTGGAGGGATACCATGCAGTGGAGCAGGGATGTACTCGTGGAGGGATACCATGCAGTGGAGCAGGGATGTACTCGTGGAGGGATACCATGCAGTGGAGCAGGGATGTACTCGTGGAGGGATACCATGCAGTGGAGCAGGGATGTACTCGTGGAGGGTTACCATGCAGTGGAGCAGGGATGTACTCGTGGAGGGATACCATGCAGTGGAGCAGGGATGTACTCGTGGAGGGATACCATGCAGTGGAGCAGGGATGTACTCGTGGAGGGATACCATGCAGTGGAGCAGGGATGTACTCGTGGAGGGATACCATGCAGTGGAGCAGGGATGTACTCGTGGAGGGATACCATGCAGTGGAGCAGGGATGTACTCGTGGAGGGATACCATGCAGTGGAGCAGGGATGTACTCGTGGAGGGATACCATGCAGTGGAGCAGGGATGTACTCGTGGAGGGATACCATGCAGTGGAGCAGGGATGTACTCGTGGAGGGATACCATGCAGTGGAGCAGGGATGTACTCGTGGAGGGATACCATGCAGTGGAGCAGGGATGTACTCGTGGAGGGATACCATGCAGTGGAGCAGGGATGTACTCGTGGAGGGATACCATGCAGTGGAGCAAGGATGTACTCGTGGAGGGATACCATGCAGTGGAGCAGGGATGTACTCGTGGAGGGATACCATGCAGTGGAGCAGGGATGTACTCGTGGAGGGATACCATGCAGTGGAGCAGGGATGTACTCGTGGAGGGATACCATGCAGTGGAGCAAGGATGTACTCGTGGAGGGATACCATGCAGTGGAGCAGGGATGTACTCGTGGAGGGATACCATGCAGTGGAGCAGGGATGTACTCGTGGAGGGATACCATGCAGTGGAGCAGGGATGTACTCGTGGAGGGATACCATGCAGTGGAGCAGGGATGTACTCGTGGAGGGATACCATGCAGTGGAGCAGGGATGTACTCGTGGAGGGATACCATGCAGTGGAGCAGGGATGTACTCGTGGAGGGATACCATGCAGTGGAGCAGGGATGTACTCGTGGAGGTACTCGTGGAGGGATACCATGCAGTGGAGCAGGGATGTACTCGTGGAGGGATACCATGCAGTGGAGCAGGGATGTACTCGTGGAGGGATACCATGCAGTGGAGCAAGGATGTACTCGTGGAGGGATACCATGCAGTGGAGCAGGGATGTACTCGTGGAGGGATACCATGCAGTGGAGCAAGGATGTACTCGTGGAGGGATACCAGGGATGTACTCGTGGAGGGATACCATGGAGCAGTGGAGCAGGGATGTACTCGTGGAGGGATACCATGCAGTGGAGCAGGGATGTACTCGTGGAGGGATACCATGCAGTGGAGCAGGGATGTACTCGTGGAGGGATACCATGCAGTGGAGCAGGGATGTACTCGTGGAGGGATACCATGCAGTGGAGCAGGGATGTACTCGTGGAGGGATACCATGCAGTGGAGCAGGGATGTACTCGTGGAGGGATACCATGCAGTGGAGCAGGGATGTACTCGTGGAGGGATACCATGCAGTGGAGCAGGGATGTACTCGTGGAGGGATACCATGCAGTGGAGCAGGGATGTACTCGTGGAGGGATACCATGCAGTGGAGCAGGGATGTACTCGTGGAGGGATACCATGCAGTGGAGCAAGGATGTACTCGTGGAGGGATACCATGCAGTGGAGCAGGGATGTACTCGTGGAGGGATACCATGCAGTGGAGCAAGGATGTACTCGTGGAGGGATACCATGCAGTGGAGCAGGGATGTACTCGTGGAGGGATACCATGCAGTGGAGCAAGGATGTACTCGTGGAGGGATACCATGCAGTGGAGCAGGGATGTACTCGTGGAGGGATACCATGCAGTGGAGCAGGGATGTACTCGTGGAGGGATACCATGCAGTGGAGCAGGGATGTACTCGTGGAGGGATACCATGCAGTGGAGCAGGGATGTACTCGTGGAGGGTTACCATGCAGTGGAGCAAGGATGTACTCGTGGAGGGATACCATGCAGTGGAGCAGGGATGTACTCGTGGAGGGATACCATGCAGTGGAGCAAGGATGTACTCGTGGAGGGATACCATGCAGTGGAGCAAGGATGTACTCGTGGAGGGATTCCATGCAGTGGAGCAGGGATGTACTCGTGGAGGGATACCATGCAGTGGAGCAGGGATGTACTCGTGGAGGGATACCATGCAGTGGAGCAAGGATGTACTCGTGGAGGGATACCATGCAGTGGAGCAAGGATGTACTCGTGGAGGGATACCATGCAGTGGAGCAGGGATGTACTCGTGGAGGGATACCATGCAGTGGAGCAGGGATGTACTCGTGGAGGGATTCCATGCAGTGGAGCAGGGATGTACTCGTGGAGGGTTACCATGCAGTGGAGCAGGGATGTACTCGTTGACGGATACCATGCAGTGGAGCAGAGATGTACTCGTGGAGGGTTCCCATGCAGTGGAGCAGGGATGTACTCGTGGAGGGATTCCATGCAGTGGAGCAGGGATGTACTCGTGGAGGGTTACCATGCAGTGGAGCAGGGATGTACTCGTTGACGGATGCCATGCAGTGGAGCAGAGATGTACTCGTGGAGGGTTCCCATGCAGTGGAGCAGGGATGTACTCGTGAAGGGATACCATGCAGTGGAGCAGGGATGTACTCGTGGAGGGATACCATGCAGTGGAGCAGGGATATACTGGAGGAGGGATACCATGCAGTGGAGCAAGGATGTACTCGTGGAGGGATACCATGCAACGGAGCAAGGATGTACTCGTGGAGGGATACCAGGTAGTGGAACAAAGATGTACTTGTAGAGGGATACCAGGTAGTGGAACAAGGATGTAATCGTGGAGGGATGCCATGCAGTGGAGCAGGGATGTACTTGCGGAGGGATACCATGCAGTGGAGCAAGGATGTACTCGTGGCGGGATACCAGGTAGTGGAACAAGGATGTTCTTGTGGAGGGATACCATGCAGTGGATCAAGGATGTACTTGTGGAGGGATACCAGGTAATTGATCAATGATGTATTCTTGAAGGGATACCATGCAGTGGAGCAATGATTTACTCGTGAAGGGATACCAGGTAGTGGAACAAGGATGTACTCGTCGAGAGATACCATGCAGTGGAGCAAGGATGTGCTCGTGGAGGGATACCATGTAGTAGAACAAGGATGTCCTAGTGGAGGGATAGCTGGTAGTGGAACATGGATGTACTTGTGGAGGGATACCAGGTAGTATAACAAGGATGTACTAGTGGAGGGATACCAGGTAGTTTGACAAGGATGTACTAGTGGAGGGATACCAGGTAGTAGAACAAGGATGTACTGGTAGAAGGATACCAGGTAGTATAACAAGAATGCACTCGTGGAGGGATACCAGGTAGTGGAACAAGGTTGTACTAGTGGAGGGATACCAGTTAGTGGAACAAGGATGTACTAGTGGAGGGATACCAAGTAGTGGAACAAGGATGTACTAGTGGAGGGATACCAGGTAGTGGAACAAGGATGTACTAGTGGAGGGATACTAGGTAGTGGAACAAGGATGCACTAGCGGAGGGATACCAGGTAGTATAACAAGGATGTACTAGTGGAGGGATACCAGGTAGTTTGACAAGGATGTACTAGTGGAGGGATACCAGGTAGTAGAACAAGGATGTACTGGTAGAAGGATACCAGGTAGTATAACAAGAATGCACTCGTGGAGGGATACCAGGTAGTGGAACAAGGTTGTACTAGTGGAGGGATTCCAGTTAGTGGAACAAGGATGTACTAGTGGAGGGATACCAAGTAGTGGAACAAGGATGTACTAGTGGAGGGATACCAGGTAGTGGAACAAGGATGTACTAGTGGAGGGATACTAGGTAGTGGAACAAGGATGCACTAGCGGAGGGATACTAGGTAGTATAACAAGGATGTACTAGTGGAGGTATACCAGGTAGTATAACAAGGGTGTACTCGTGGAGGGATACCAGGTAGTCTAACAAGGATGTACTCGTTGAGGGATACCAGGTAGTGGAACAAGGATGTACTAGTGGAAGGATACCAGGTAGTATAACATGGATGTGCTAGTGGAGGGATACCAGGTAGTATAACAAGGATGTACTAGTGGAGGGATACCAGGTACTGGAACAAGGATGTACTCGTGGAAGTATACCAGGTAGTGGAACAAGGATGTACTCGTGGAGGGATACCAGGTAGTGGAACAAGGATGTACTAGTTGAAGGATATCAGGTAGTATATCAAGGATGTACTTGTGGAGGGATACCTGGTAGTATAACAAGGATGTACTAGTGGAGGGATACCAGGTAGTATAACAAGGATTTACTAGTGGAGGGATACCAGGTAGTATAACAAGGATGTACTAGTGAAGGGATACCAGGTAGTATAACAAGGATGTACTAGTGGAGGGATACCAGGTAGTATAACAAGGATGTACTAGTGGAGGGATACCAGGTAGTATAACAAGGATGTACTAGTGGAGGGATACCAGGTAGTATAACAAGGATGTACTAGTGGAGGGATACCAGGTATTATAACAAGGATGTACTAGTGGAGGGATACCAGGTAGTATAACAGGGATGTACTAGTGGAAGGATACCAGGTAGTATAACAAGGATGTACTAGTGGAGGGATACCAGGTAGTATAACAAGGATGTACTAGTGGAGGGATACCAGGTATTATAACGAGGATGTACTAGTGGAGGGATACCAGGTATTATAACAAGGATGTACTAGTGGAGGGATACCAGGTAGTATAACAGGGATGTACTAGTGGAAGGATACCAGGTAGTATAACAAGGATGTACTAGTGGAGGGATACCAGGTATTATAACAAGGATGTACTAGTGGAGGGATACCAGACAGCAGAAGATAAAGAAAGAAAGGAGAAACTTAACAATACTCACACTTGTAACAGTGACGGTGTCCTACAAGCGACGGACAGGGCAGTAGTTCAGAGAGACAGTGAAACATGTAGACCGGCGAGACGTCTACAAGTATACATAACCAGGTGTAGCACATGTGTCTAACTCATCAGTGGACGTTCGAAACGTCAGCTGACATACTCGGTCATTTAGAACTAAAGAATTACAAGACACAATATCGTAACAGGAACAATACATAAATAACCCGGACGCAGGAGACAGCAACTTACCACGACGTTTCGGTCCGGTGTGACTTTGTAAATGGTCCTAGTCGGACCAAAACGTCGTTGTAAGCTCCTTTCTCCTATGTGCTGGTTATCTGTGGGTTTAAAACTGTTAGATGCAAACCTGAATAAAATGAATTTTCAAATTTATATCTCAAAAAAATATTGAAGAAAATCTTAAATTGGAAAATAAAACTCAACATTAGAATGCAAATTTAATTATCTTTTATTAAACAGAGAAATTAGACAACAGAAATTGCAATCAAAACTTCAATAAACAACTTTAAAAAGATGTTCTTTATATTGTAGACGCTGGTTAAGGTATACTAGAGTGCTCGTTTAATTAACAGAAAATCGTTTAAGAAATATTTGGTTTAAATGAGAAAGCCGACGGCAGCGGCGGCGCTGGTAAAGCCGGAAACACTACAACATAATTTCACTTATTACTTTCAAAATTGCCGAGTTAGCATAAGTGTGACTGATTATTATGACAGATGGGTGATCGACACCATGCCCAGCCCTTCTAGGGTAGGGTAGGTGCCTGAGCCCGAGCTTTTAGCTCATAAGACTGTCATTCCCATTAGCCCCCTTGGGGCGGGGATGGCAGACCAGAGATGCCTAGCTTGTGGCTAGGCCTGGGGACAGTTGGTCCCAAAGATGAGGAGGTACTTGTGCCTCCTCCCATGGGAGACTTAGGTCTCAGACACTCCCTAGAGAGGGAGCCAAGGCCGGGTCACCACTTGGAAAAGGCCCGGGCCGGGAGAATACCGGCGAATCTTTAATAATAATAATAATAATAATAATAATAATAATAATAATAATAATAATAATATGCCAGAGGAAGGCGAGCCAAGACAAAACAATGGAAGAAGGAAAACGGGAGATTTTTTTTGTGGTAACACTCGGTAAGACTTCAACTGGGGAAACCCGGAAACAGGAAAGAAATTACTATAAATCAGGTACAGCGATGACTGGAGGGTGAACATGTAAGAGTGGAGTATAGCTGTGCAGTGAGCAACAGGAGACAAACCACGGAACAGGTGGAGATTGAACCCGTGGCGAGAGAGTCGTAAAACTCCAGGTTATTGAGTAAGGCACTGGATCAGCTGGCAACAATAATATTCATCCAACTGGGTATATTTACACACCATGGATAAGTTAGCGTATGAGAGAAAGACAAAGTAACAAGCCACCAGCCAACCAAAAAAGTGTGAAATATTCGAAGCAAAAATCCCTTATATGTATTGTATTGAACCTTAACCTAAGAAAAGTGGAACCTTCACTGATAATAACGAGGAAATGAACGAAATACTGAGAACACAGTAAGACTATTAGGTAGGTTAGTTAAGATTTATCAGGAAACAGGACAATTGTTTCCTGACGCGGGTCTTAGTCATATGATGACCCAAAAGCTGGAGCTTTTGGTCATCTGACCGAGGCCTTCCGCTGGCTTACCAGTCCACCCCTTTAAAAATTATGGGTATGATTATAACCATTTTTAATTCGGATGTAGTAAGACTCTGGTGAACACTTGAACAAGACTAAAGACTGAACGTAATATCAAAGTCTATCAGCGTTACTGATATAATTCTAGTCCTTCTTTCCTTTGATAGACTCGTGCAATTGCAAATTCATAAAAAAATATATTGTCACAAGTAGTTTAGTCAACTCAGTTTGTTTACTAAACTTGGAATTTTGTGATGTATAATTGTTTTAAACAGAGTTAGAGCGTTTTAGGGTGAGTCTTTTAGGGTGAAATTTAGGAGGAGTCTTTTAAGGTGAGTCTTCTAGGGTGTCTTTTATGGGGAAGTCTTTTAAGGGGAGTTTTCTCGGGTATATTTTAGGGTAAGTCTTTTAAGGTGAGTCTTCTAGGGTGTCTTTTATGGGGAAGTCTTTTAAGGGGAGTTTTCTCGGGTATATTTTAGGGGAAGTCTTTTAAGGTGAGTCTTCTAGGGTGTCTTTTATGGGGAAGTCTTTTAAGGGGAGTTTTCTCGGGTATATTTTAGGGGAAGTCTTTTAAGGTGAGTCTTCTAGGGTGTCTTTTATGGGGAAGTCTTTTAAGGGGAGTTTTCTCGGGTATATTTTAGGGGAAGCCTTTTAAGGTGAGTCTTCTAGGGTATATTTTAGGGGAAGTCTTTTAAGGTGAGTCTTTTAGGGTAATTTTTTTAGGGTAAGTCTTGTAGTGTGTATTTTAGAGGGAAATCTTTTAAAGTGAGTGATTAGGGTAAGTCTTTCAGAGTGACAGAATGGTTCCCACCGTCACTCTTGACGTATATCACAAAGATGATTGCTAAGTTGATCATCAATCATCGGTGAATTCATCAAGAAACATGTATCATCATGAATATTGACTATGTAAAAAAGTTATATATATTTCCTTACGTTTATTCAGGTCAAAGATATTAATTTTTATTCTCTGATGATGTTTGTATGAGTCATTATGTAAGAGTGCAAGATGGCTGCTAATTTAATTCCGATCATTGTCAGTGAGGTGGAGCAGCAGGCTCATTGTCAGTGAGGTGGAGCAGCAGGCTCATTGTCAGTGAGGCGGAGCAGCAGGCTCATTGTCAGTGAGGTGGAGCAGCAGGCTCATTGTCAGTGAGGTGGAGCAGCAGGTTCATTGTCAGTGAGGTGGAGCAGCAGGTTCATTGTCAGTGAGGTGGAGCAGCAGGTTCATTGTCAGTGAGGTGGAGCAGCAGGCTCATTGTCAGTGAGGTGGAGCAGCAGGCTCATTGTCAGTGAGGTGGAGCAGCAGGTTCATTGTCAGTGAGGTGGAGCAGCAGGTTCATTGTCAGTGAGGTGGAGCAGCAGGTTCATTGTCAGTGAGGTGGAGCAGCAGGTTCATTGTCAGTGAGGTGGAGCAGCACGTTCATTGTCAGTGAGGTGGAGCAGCAGGTTCATTGTCAGTGAGGTGGAGCAGCAGGTTCATTGTCAGTGAGGCGGAGCAGCAGGTTCATTGTCAGTGAGGTGGAGCAGCAGGTTCATTGTCAGTGAGGCGGAGCAGCAGGTTCATTGTCAGTGAGGCGGAGCAGCAGGTTCATTGTCAGTGAGGCGGAGCAGCAGGTTCATTGTCAGTGAGGCGGAGCAGCAGGTTCATTGTCAGTGAGGCGGAGCAGCAGGTGCATTGTCAGTGAGGTGGAGCAGCAGGTTCATTGCCAGTGAGGTGGAGCAGCAGGTTCTTTGTCAGTGAGGCGGAGCAGCAGGTTCATTGTCAGTGAGGTGGAGCAGCAGGTTCATTGTCAGTGAGGCGGAGCAGCAGGTTCATTGTCAGTGAGGCGGAGCAGCAGGTTCATTGTCAGTGAGGTGGAGCAGCAGGTTCATTGTCAGTGAGGCGGAGCAGGAGGTTCTTTGTCAGTGAGGTGGAGCAGGAGGTTCATTGTCAGTGAGGTGGAGCAGCAGGTTCATTGTTAGTGAGGCGGAGCAGGAGGTTCTTTGTCAGTGAGGTGGAGCAGCAGGTTCATTGTCAGTGAGGCGGAGCAGCAGGTTCATTGTCAGTGAGGCGGAGCAGGAGGTTCTTTGTCAGTGAGGCGGAGCAGCAGGTTCATTGTCAGTGAGGTGGAGCAGCAGGTTCATTGTCAGTGAGGCGGAGCAGCAGGTTCATTGTCAGTGAGGTGAAGCAGCAGGTTCATTGTCAGTGAGGTGGAGCAGCAGGTTCATTGTCAGTGAGGTGGAGCAGCAGGTTCATTGTCAGTGAGGCGGAGCAGCAGGTTCATTGTCAGTGAGGCGGAGCAGCAGGTTCATTGTCAGTGAGGCGGAGCAGCAGGTTCATTGTCAGTGAGGTGGAGCAGCAGGTTCATTGTCAGTGAGGTGGAGCAGCAGGTTCATTGTCAGTGAGGCGGAGCAGCAGGTTCATTGTCAGTGAGGCGGAGCAGCAGGTTCATTGTCAGTGAGGCGGAGCAGCAGGTTCATTGTCAGTGAGGTGGAGCAGCAGGTTCATTGTCAGTGAGGCGGAGCAGCAGGTTCATTGTCAGTGAGATGGAGCAGCAGGTTCATTGTCAGTGAGGCGGAGCAGCAGGTTTATTGTCAGTGAGACGGAGCAGCAGGTTCATTGTCAGTGAGGCGGAGCAGCAGGTTCATTGTCAGTGAGGCGGAGCAGCAGGTTCATTGTCAGTGAGGCGGAGCAGCAGGTTCATTGTCAGTGAGACGGAGCAGCAGGTTCATTGTCTGTGAGGCGGAGCAGCAGGTTCATTGTCAGTGAGGCGGAGCAGCAGGTTCATTGTCAGTGAGGCGGAGCAGCAGGTTCATTGTCAGTGAGGCGGAGCAGCAGGTTCATTGTCAGTGAGGCGGAGCAGCAGGTTCATTGTCAGTGAGGCGGAGCAGCAGGTTCATTGTCAGTGAGGCGGAGCAGCAGGTTCATTGTCAGTGAGGCGGAGCAGCAGGTTCATTGTCAGTGAGGCGGAGCAGCAGTTTCATTGTCAGTGAGGCGGAGCAGCAGGTTCATTGTCAGTGAGGTGGAGCAGCAGGTTCATTGTCAGTGAGGTGGAGCAGCAGGTTCATTGTCAGTGAGGTGGAGCAGCAGGTTCATTGTCAGTGGGGTGGAGCAGCAGGTTCATTGTCAGTGAGGCGGAGCAGCAGGTTCATTGTCAGTGAGGTGGAGCAGCAGGTTCATTGTCAGTGAGGCGGAGCAGCAGGTTCATTGTCAGTGAGGTGGAGCAGCAGGTTCATTGTCAGTGAGGTGGAGCAGCAGGTTCATTGTCAGTGAGGTGGAGAAGCAGGTTCATTGTCAGTGAGGTGGAGCAGCAGGTTCATTGTCAGTGAGGTGGAGCAGCAGGTTCATTGTCAGTGAGGCGGAGCAGCAGGTTCATTGTCAGTGAGGTGGAGCAGCAGGTTCATTGTCAGTGAGGCGGAGCAGCAGGTTCATTGTCAGTGAGGCGGAGCAGCAGGTTCATTGTCAGTGAGGTGGAGCAGCAGGTTCATTGTCAGTGAGGTGGAGCAGCAGGTTCATTGTCAGTGAGGCGAAGCAATAGGTTCATTGTCAGTGAGGTGGAGCAGCAGGTTCATTGTCAGTGAGGCGGAGCAGCAGGTTCATTGTCAGTGAGGCGGAGCAGCAGGTTCATTGTCAGTGAGGCGGAGCAGCAGGTTCATTGTCAGTGAGGTGGAGCAGCAGGTTCATTGTCAGTGAGGTGGAGCAGCAGGTTCATTGTCAGTGAGGTGGAGCAGCAGGTTCATTGTCAGTGAGGTGGAGCAGCAGGTTCATTGTCAGTGAGGTGGAGCAGCAGGTTCATTGTCAGTGAGGTGGAGCAGCAGGTTCATTGTCAGTGAGGTGGAGCAGCAGGTTCATTGTCAGTGAGGCGGAGCAGCAAATTCATTGTCAGTGAGGTGGAGCAGCAGGTTCATTGTCAGTGAGGTGGAGCAGCAGGTTCATTGTCAGTGAGGTGGAGCAGCAGGTTCATTGTCAGTGAGGTGGAGCAGCAGGTTCATTGTCAGTGAGGCGGAGCAGCAGGTTCATTGTCAGTGAGGCGGAGCAGCAGGTTCATTGTCAGTGAGGCGGAGCAGCAGGTTCATTGTCAGTGAGGCGGAGCAGCAGGTTCATTGTCAGTGAGGCGGAGCAGCAGGTTCATTGTCAGTGAGGTGGAGCAGCAGGTTCATTGTCAGTGAGGTGGAGCAGCAGGTTCATTGTCAGTGAGGCGGAGCAGCAGGTTCATTGTCAGTGAGGTGGAGCAGCAGGTTCATTGTCAGTGAGGTGGAGCAGCAGGTTCATTGTCAGTGAGGTGGAGCAGCAGGTCCATTGTCAGTGAGGTGGAGCAGCAGGTTCATTGTCAGTGAGGTGGAGCAGCAGGTTCATTGTCAGTGAGGCGGAGCAGCAGGTTCATTGTCAGTTAGGTGGAGCAGCAGGTTCATTGTCAGTGAGGTGGAGCAGCAGGTTCATTGTCAGTGAGGCGGAGCAGCAGGTTCATTGTCAGTGAGGCGGAGCAGCAGGTTCATTGTCAGTGAGGTGGAGCAGCAGGTTCATTGTCAGTGAGGTGGAGCAGCAGGTCCATTGTCAGTGAGGTGGAGCAGCAGGTTCATTGTCAGTGAGGTGGAGCAGCAGGTTCATTGTCAGTGAGGCGGAGCAGCAGGTTCATTGTCAGTGAGGTGGAGCAGCAGGTTCATTGTCAGTGAGGCGGAGCAGCAGGTTCATTGTCAGTGAGGCGGAGCAGGAGGTTCATTGTCAGTGAGGCGGAGCAGCAGGTTCATTGTCAGTGAGGTGGAGCAGCAGGTTCATTGTCAGTGAGGCGGAGCAGCAGGTTCATTGTCAGTGAGGCGGAGCAGCAGGTTCATTGTCAGTGAGGCGGAGCAGCAGGTTCATTGTCAGTGAGGTGGAGCAGCAGGTTCATTGTCAGTGAGGTGGAGCAGCAGGTTCATTGTCAGTGAGGTGGAGCAGCAGGTTCATTGTCAGTGAGGTGGAGCAGCAGGTTCATTGTCAGTGAGGTGGAGCAGCAGGTTCATTGTCAGTGAGGTGGAGCAGCAGGTTCATTGTCAGTGAGGCGGAGCAGCAGGTTCATTGTCAGTGAGGTGGAGCAGCAGGTTCATTGTCAGTGAGGCGGAGCAGCAGGTTCATTGTCAGTGAGGTGGAGCAGCAGGTTCATTGTCAGTGAGGCGGAGCAGGAGGTTCATTGTCAGTGAGGTGGAGCAGCAGGTTCATTGTCAGTGAGGTGGAGCAGCAGGTTCATTGTCAGTGAGGCGGAGCAGCAGGTTCATTGTCAGTGAGGCGGAGCAGCAGGTTCATTGTCAGTGAGGTGGAGCAGCAGGTTCATTGTCAGTGAGGCGGAGCAGCAGGTTCATTGTCAGTGAGGTGGAGCAGCAGGTTCATTGTCAGTGAGGTGGAGCAGCAGGTTCATTGTCAGTGAGGTGGAGCAGCAGGTTCATTGTCAGTGAGGTGGAGCAGCAGGTTCATTGTCAGTGAGGTGGAGCAGCAGGTTCATTGTCAGTGAGGCGGAGCAGGAGGTTCATTGTCAGTGAGGCGGAGCAGCAGGTTCATTGTCAGTGAGGTGGAGCAGCAGGTTCATTGTCAGTGAGGCGGAGCAGCAGGTTCATTGTCAGTGAGGTGGAGCAGGAGGTTCATTGTCAGTGAGGCGGAGCAGCAGGTTCATTGTCAGTGAGGTGGAGCAGCAGGTTCATTGTCAGTGAGGCGGAGCAGGAGGTTCATTGTCAGTGAGGTGGAGCAGGAGGTTCATTGTCAGTGAGGCGGAGCAGCAGGTTCATTGTCAGTGAGGCGGAGCAACAGGTTCATTGTCAGTGAGGCGGAGCAGCAGGTTCATTGTCAGTGAGGCGGAGCAGCAGGTTCATTGTCAGTGAGGTGGAGCAGCAGGTTCATTGTCAGTGAGGTGGAGCAGGAGGTTCATTGTCAGTGAGGCGGAGCAGCAGGTTCATTGTCAGTGAGGTGGAGCAGCAGGTTCATTGTCAGTGAGGCGGAGCAGGAGGTTCATTGTCAGTGAGGTGGAGCAGGAGGTTCATTGTCAGTGAGGCGGAGCAGCAGGTTCATTGTCAGTGAGGCGGAGCAACAGGTTCATTGTCAGTGAGGCGGAGCAGCAGGTTCATTGTCAGTGAGGCGGAGCAGCAGGTTCATTGTCAGTGAGGTGGAGCAGCAGGTTCATTGTCAGTGAGGCGGAGCAGGAGGTTCATTGTCAGTGAGGTGGAGCAGGAGGTTCATTGTCAGTGAGGCGGAGCAGCAGGTTCATTGTCAGTGAGGCGGAGCAGCAGGTTCATTGTCAGTGAGGCGGAGCAACAGGTTCATTGTCAGTGAGGCGGAGCAGCAGGTTCATTGTCAGTGAGGCGGAGCAACAGGTTCATTGTCAGTGAGGCGGAGCAGCAGGTTCATTGTCAGTGAGGTGGAGCAGCAGGTTCATTGTCAGTGAGGTGGAGCAGGAGGTTCGACTTATTTCCACATTGTTATTGTAAATAAAATTCATATTTCTATATTTTTATTCTTTTTAAAATTAAAATAGAAGATATTAAAATGTATAAAAATTTCATTATTTTGTTTTGATGATGATAGCAGCATCAGTTTTGATGATGATAGCAGCATCAGTTTTGATGATGATAGCAGCATCAGTTTTGATGATGATAGCAGCATCAGTTTTGATTATGATAGTATCAGTTTTGATGATGATAGCATCAGTTTTGATGATGATAGCAGCATCAGTTTTGATGATGATAGCAGCATCAGTTTTGATGATGATAGCAGCATCAGTTTTGATGATGATAGCAGCATCAGTTTTGATTATGATAGTATCAGTTTTGATGATGATAGCATCAGTTTTGATTATGATAGTATCAGTTTTGATGATGATAGCATCAGTTTTGATGATGATAGCAGCATCAGTTTTGATTATGATAGTATCAGTTTTGATGATGATAGCATCAGTTTTGATGATGATAGCATCAGTTTTGATGATGATAGCATCAGTTTTGATGATGATAGCATCAGTTTTGATTATGATAGTATCAGTTTTGATGATGATAGCATCAGTTTTGATGATGATAGCATCAGTTTTGATGATGATAGTATCAGTTTTGATGATGATAGCATCAGTTTTGATGATGATAGTATCAGTTTTGATGATGATAGTATCAGTTTTGATGATGATAGCATCAGTTTTGATGATGATAGCATCAGTTTTGAAGATGATAGCATCAGTTTTGATGATGATAGCATCAGTTTTGATTATGATAGTATCAGTTTTGATGATGATAGTATCAGTTTTGATGATGATAGCATCAGTTTTGATGATGATAGCATCAGTTTTGAAGATGATAGCATCAGTTTTGATGATGATAGCATCAGTTTTGATTATGATAGTATCAGTTTTGATGATGATAGCATCAGTTTTGATGATGATAGCATCAGTTTTGATGATGATAGTATCAGTTTTGATGATGATAGCATCAGTTTTGATGATGATAGCATCAGTTTTGATGATGATAGCAGCATCAGCTTTGATGATGATAGCATCAGTTTTGATGATGATAGCATCAGTTTTGAAGATGATAGCAGCATCAGTTATGAAGATGATAGCAGCATCAGTTATGAAGATGATAGCAGCATCAGTTATGAAGATGATAGCAGCATCAGTTATGAAGATGATAGCAGCATCAGTTATGAAGATGATAGCAGCATCAGTTATGAAGATGGTAGCAGCATCAGTTAAGAAGATGATAGCAGCATCAGTTAAGAAGATGATAGCAGCATCAGTTAAGAAGATGATAGCAGCATCAGTTATGAAGATGATAGCAGCATCAGTTAAGAAGATGATAGCAGCATCAGTTATGAAGATGATAGCAGCATCAGTTATGAAGATGATAGCAGCATCAGTTATGAAGATGATAGCAGCATCAGTTATGAAGATGATAGCAGCATCAGTTATGAAGATGGTAGCAGCATCAGTTAAGAAGATGATAGCAGCATCAGTTAAGAAGATGATAGCAGCATCAGTTATGAAGATGATAGCAGCATCAGTTAAGAAGATGATAGCAGCATCACTTATGAAGATGATAGCAGCATCAGTTAAGAAGATGATAGCAGCATCAGTTAAGAAGATGATAGCAGCATCAGTTATGAAGATGATAGCAGCATCAGTTAAGAAGATGATAGCAGCATCAGTTAAGAAGATGATAGCAGCATCAGTTAAGAAGATGATAGCAGCATCAGTTATGAAGATGATAGCAGCATCAGTTAAGAAGGTGATAGCAGCATCAGTTAAGAAGATGGTAGCAGCATCAGTTATGAAGATGATAGCAGCATCAGTTATGAAGATGATAGCAGCATCAGTTATGAAGATGATAGCAGCATCAGTTAAGAAGATGATAGCAGCATCAGTTAAGAAGATGATAGCAGCATCAGTTAAGAAGATGGTAGCAGCATCAGTTATGAAGATGATAGCAGCATCAGTTATGAAGATGATAGCAGCATCAGTTATGAAGATGATAGCAGCATCTGTTAAGAAGATGATAGCAGCATCAGTTATGAAGATGGTAGCAGCATCAGTTATGAAGATGATAGCAGCATCAGTTATGAAGATGATAGCAGCATCAGTTATGAAGATGATAGCAGCATCAGTTATGAAGATGATAGCAGCATCAGTTATGAAGATGATAGCAGCATCTGTTATGAAGATGATAGCAGCATCAGTTAAGAAGATGATAGCAGCATCAGTTATGAAGATGATAGCAGCATCAGTTAAGAAGATGATAGCAGCATCAGTTATGAAGATGATAGCAGCATCAGTTAAGAAGATGATAGCAGCATCAGTTAAGAAGGTGATAGCAGCATCAGTTAAGAAGATGATAGCAGCATCAGTTATGAAGATGATAGCAGCATCAGTTATGAAGATGATAGCAGCATCAGTTATGAAGATGATAGCAGCATCAGTTATGAAGATGATAGCAGCATCAGTTATGAAGATGATAGCAGCATCAGTTATGAAGATGATAGCAGCATCAGTTATGAAGATGATAGCAGCATCAGTTAAGAAGATGATAGCAGCATCAGTTATGAAGATGGTAGCAGGATCAGTTATGAAGATGGTAGCAGCATCAGTTATGAAGATGGTAGCAGCATCAGTTATGAAGATGGTAGCAGCATCAGTTTTTGAAGAACTTTTAACCAAGTGAACAATGACTTCCGAGTGCTTCGTCAAGTTTAATGTTACATCAGAAAATTTTTGTTGCAACTGCAACACGTCTCATCAAAGCCGTTATTGCTGTCAGTCAACACTCAGGAGACAACATTCATCAGGAACTTCTAAAGCTATTTTTTGGGGGGATGAAAGTAAAACCGCGCAACTTCAACATGTAAAGAACATCAAGAAGATCCAAAGGTTCACAATAAAACTAGTGTCGATATTTGTAAAGCTTACCTGTGAGGAAAGGATAAATGAACTCAAGCGAAAGACCTTAGAAGAGAGAAGAGACAGAAAGAACTTGTCAGACGTGCCCAATACTTATGAGAGTCAAGTGCAGATCATCAGGCAGTTTTAAGACACGAAGCTGAGACAGAACAAATGACACACAGATAAGCAGCCCGAGAGACATTAGGAAGTATTTTTTTTAGCTCCATACTGAAAAAGCGCAACGAACTACATTAGGAAACTGTAGCAAAATCTATAAGAGGAGTTATGACAAGGCCCCTCAGGCATATGTATCATTATCGCTCATTAGCAATAAAAGTGACGGGGCCAGGAGCTGTGATCCGCCCCTGAAAACACAAGGTGAGTACACGCACGCACGCAAAAATGAAAGTAGGAAGAGTAGTTGTAGAAAAAGTGAGGGAGAGCGTTTGTTATGGTTGTGTGCTCTAACTGGTGGGCAGGTGGGGGGAGAGTGTGTTTATGGTTGTATGTACTAACTAGTGGGCAGGTGAGTGAGTAGGGAAGGGGAGAGAGCGTGTTTGTTATGGTTGTATGTACTAACTGGTGGGCAGGTGAGTGAGTAGGGAGGGGGGGAGAGCGTGTTTATGCTTGTATGTACTAACTGGTGGGCAGGTGAGTGAGTAGGGAGGGGGGAGAGAGCGTGTTTGTTATGGCTGTATGTACTAACTGGTGGGCAGGTGAGTGAGTAGGGAAGGGGAGAGAGCGTGTTTGTTATGGTTGTATGTACTAACTGGTGGGCAGGTGAGTGAGTAGGGAAGGGGAGAGAGCGTGTTTGTTATGGTTGTATGTACTAACTGGTGGGCAGGTGAGTGAGTAGGGAAGGGGAGAGAGCGTGTTTGTTATGGTTGTATGTACTAACTGGTGGGCAGGTGAGTGAGTAGGGAAGGGGAGAGAGCGTGTTTGTTATGGCTGTATGTACTAACTGGTGGGCAGGTGAGTGAGTTGGGAGGGGGGGGAGAGCCTGTTTGTTATGGTTGTGCACTAACTGGTGGGCAGGTGAGTGAGTAGGGAGGGGGGGAGAGCGTGTTTATGGTTGTGTACTAACTGGTGGACAGGTGGAGAAGGCTCCGTCACGCGCACTCTGAAATGGTTGCCCTGCTGTGTGTATGTTAGAGCCTGGAGCATACTTTTCTTCGACAACCCCTTCCCAGGGGCGTCTCCTCTCTCCCACAGGTATGGCTTTCAGGTGGCAGCAGCAGTAGCGGAGGAGGGGGCGAACGTTAGGGAGGAGGGAGAGAAGGGTTTATGTAGAGAACCAGGAGGAGTATTTCTGTATGAAGGACACTGGTTATCTTTGATGGATTATATACTGTGTCTGCAGCAGTTAGTGCTCCAGCAGTGTCTCTGTAGCAGTCAGTGCTCCAGCAGTGTCTCTGCAGCAGTCAGTGCTCCAGCAGTGTCTCTGCAGCAGTCAGTGCTCCAGCAGTGTCTCTGCAGCAGTTACTGTTCCAGTGTTCACCATCTTTATCAACGACATTAGCATCCTCCTGCAACTTATCTCACATTTCATGTCATTATTCTCTCAGCGTGTAATGTTTAAGCGGGCCGCGGGAGCGTTGATCCCAAAACATCCTTCAGGTATCCTACATGTATGTTGTGTTTAACACAACATTTACATTTGTTGCAAACAAGCAGTGATAAAGATAACATACACCTGTGTTGTAAATCATTTTAACACAACATAGACCTGCATTGTAAACAACGTTTAACACAACATAGACCTACACTGTAAACAGTGTTTAACACAACACTAACCTGCACTGTAAACAATGCTTAACACTACATAGACCTGCATTATAAACGTGTTATGCTTAACACAAGATAGACCTGCACAGTAAACAAGTTACATTTAACGCAACATTTACATCTACTGTAAACATGTAATATATTTAACTCAACATTTTATTATTCAAGACACGATTTTTTCACACTGTCGTCTCATTTACTTCCTCTATTGTGTAAGAACACACCAGACTAGTGTTTAATTTTGATGTTTGTTTTACTTTTTCCTCCTTTTCGAGGGGAGGACGGGATGTCCGGTGTTGGTTCATTCATTAGAGATTTGCCGGTACTTCCGGCCCGGGTCTCCTCCAGATGGTGACCCGGCGTCCGGTGTTGGCGATTCGCTCTTCATCCAAGGAATTAGAATGACCATTTCTTTCCATTCTTCAAGTCCTGTATATGTTCCTTCAAGATTTGGCGCTTTCCTAAAAATGTATATATATTTATGTAGCCTTAATTAAGGTGCTATTATTATTATTATTATTGTTATTACTTTATTATTATTTATTCAGTTATTATTATTATTATTATTATTATTATTATTAGTATTATTATTATTATTATTATTATTCATGGAGAAGCGTTAAATCGTAAGTGTTCAACAGTGTCTTAGGCAATGAGAGATAATCAGGTTTGATGCAAGGAAGATGAGAGTAGTTCCAATTCCTTGACGCTAGAGCCCTTCACCAGCATGAAGGCACGTCCCTGGAAGAGTTAAGGAGGATCAACACATTCCTGAGAGTGGTGTCCGTGACAGTGCTCTAAATGGAAAATGAACAAACTGGTACATAGTTACGACGGACGAGCCTGTAGAATATAGTGTAATACTGTTGGTAGAATTACCAACGGCTTGATAAAGCTCCTGGAGAGCGAAACGTTGACACAATAAAATGTCGCATTAGTTGCACGTGTGTCCTTTTATCTACCGTGGAATATAGTTACGAACGAGGCCCTACAATATACAGCTGTAGCAGTGAATATGTTGGAGGTGATCTCCAAGAAATGGTCATCCAATCTTCCTAAGGCAAACCTTAATTTCTTACGTATTTCAAAGGTAAATGGTTGCCCACAACTAGAGGGAAATGGACTCGATTGTATATGTGGTTGCAGGGGTCGATTCATAGCTCCTGGTCCCCCCTCTTTACTGGTCGATACTAAGTCACTCTGCTCCATGAGCTTTATCATACCCGGAACTTGCCTCCACTACTTCACTCTCCAGATTATTCCAGTTCCTGACAACTCTAAGACTAAAGAAATACTTCCTAACATCCCTATGATTAATCTGAGTTTTCAGCTCCCAATTGTGGTCCCTTGTTCCTGTATCCTATCTCTGAAACATTCTAGCTCTGTCCACCTTGTCAATTCTTCTCAGTATTTTATGCGTCGTTATCATGTCCACCCTATACCTCCTATCCTCTAGTGTCATCAGGTTGAGTTACCTTAACCTCTCCTCGTAAGACATACCCCTCAGTCCCTCAGCGCAAACTTTTGCACTTTCTCTGATTTCGTGACGTGTCTGATTAGGTGTGGGCTTCATACTGGTGCTGCATACTCCAGTATAGGTCTGACGTACACGGTGTACAATGTCGTGAACGATTCCTTACTCAGATGTCTAAATGCTTTTCTTAGGTTTGCCAAGCGACCATATGCTGCAGCAGTTATTTGATTGATATGTGCCTCAGGGGACATGTTCATTATAATGCTTACCCCAAGATCCTTTTCTTCAAGTGATATTTGCAGCCCTTGATTCCCTAACCTGTACTCCGTCTACGGTCTTCTTTGTCCTTCCCCAAACTTCATAACTTTGCACTTGCTGGGGTTAGACTCCAGTAACCATTTGCAGGGCCAGGCTTGCAGCCTGACTAGATCCTATAGGTTCACCTGATCCTCGTACACTTGTATTCTTCTTATGAGCTTCGCATCGTCTGTGGACAGGGACATCTTCTGCCATGTCAATCACATATGCTAGAAACAGCACCGGACCTAAGACTGACCCTTGAGGAACCCCACTCAACACATTTGTGTGAGTGTACTTACCTAGTTGTGGCTGCAGGGGTTAGTCACAGTTTCTGACCCCGCCTCTTCACTAGCTGCTACTCGGTCACTCTTCCCGCTCCATGAGGTTTATCATACCTCTTCTTAAAACTATGTATAGATTCTGCCTTCACTACATCACTTCCCAAACTATTAAACTTCCTGACAACTCTGTGACTGAAGAAATACTTCCTAACATCCCTGTGATTCATCATCAACTGCAAACAAGGACACTTCGGGAATCTATTCCTTCCGTCATGTCGTTCACAAATACCAGAAACAGCACCGGTCCTAGAACTGATCCCTGTGGTACCTCGCTCATTACAAACGCCCACTCTGACGCCTCGCCACGTACCATGACTCGCTGTTGTCTTCCTGACAGGTATTCCCTGATCCATTGTAGTGCCTTCCCTGTTATCCCTGCCTGGTCCTCCAGTTATTGCTCTAATCTCTTGTGTGGAACTGCGTCAAACGTCTTCTAACAGTCCAAAAAAATGCAATCTACCCGCCCCTCTCCCTCTTGTCTTACTGTCGTCACCCTGTCATGGAACCCCAATAGGTTTGTGACACAGGATTTCCCGTCCCTGAAACCGTGCTGGCTGTGTGTTTTACCTACTGGCCCCCTCCCGAAAAAGAGAAAACACATTCACCGTAATTCAGTCAATCGCCATCTTGCCAGAAGTTGCTGACATCACAGTTCAGATGACCCTCCAAACTGTAACACCCTTCCCCACTCCTCCTTCAGAGTGCAGGCACTCTACTTCTTCACTTCCAGGACTCAAGTCCGGCTAATCGGTCTTCTCGAACCCCCTTCATAAATGCTACCGTTCACACACTCAAACAGCACGTCAAGCCATGAAAACACTTGTCTCCACTCACTCCGAATGCATAGCATAAAACTGATGGTACACAATACCGACAAGTTGATGAATAAGACACATGTACAACACCTGGGTAGCTTCGTAAAGAAGCCCAGGTGTTATAAATGAGTCTCATATATCAAGAAGTGTGTACACCTGAGGCGCACTCACTCACTCACTCACTCACTCACTCACTCACTCACTCACTCACTCACTCACTCACTCACTCACTCACTCACTCAAGACATTTCAGTCTAAAGAAATTAATCACTTCACATATGTGAAGTTTATGACGCTCAGAGTCACATGACCGAAACATCTATAATGAAGGCGTTCTGAGTGTAAGAAACATCTATAATGAAGGCGTTCTGAGTGTAAGAAACATCTATAATGAAGGCGTTCTGAGTGTAAGAAACATCTATAATGAAGGCGTTCTGAGCGTAAGAAACATCTATAATGAAGGCGTTCTGAGTGTAAGAAACATCTATAATGAAGGCGTTCTGAGTGTAAGAAACATCTATAATGAAGGCGTTCTGAGTGTAAGAAACATCTATAATGAAGGCGTTCTGAGTGTAAGAAACATCTATAATGAAGGCGTTCTGAGTGTAAGAAACATCTATAATGAAGGCGTTCTGAGTGTAAGAAACATCTATAATGAAGGCGTTCTGAGTGTAAGAAACATCTATAATGAAGGCGTTCTGAGTGTAAGAAACATCTATAATGAAGGCGTTCTGAGTGTAAGAAACATCTATAATGAAGGCGTTCTGAGCGTAAGAAACATCTATAATGAAGATTTTCTGAGTGTATGAAACATCTAATGAAGGTTAGCTTCGGTTAGTTAGGTTAGCTTTGCTTAGGTTAGCCTTGGTTAAGTTAGTTTTGATTAGGTTAGCTTTGGTTAGTTATGTTAGCTTTGCTTAGGTTAGCTTTGGTTAGGTTAGCTTTGGTTAGGTTAGCTTTGGTTAGGTTAGCTTTGGTTAGGTTAGCTTTGGTTAGGTTAGCTTTGGTTAGGTTAGCTTTGGTTAGGTTATCTTTGCTTAGGTTTGCTTTGGTTAGGTTAGCTTTGGTTAGGTTAGGTTAGCTTTGCTTAGGTTAGCTTTGCTTAGGTTAGCTTTGGTTAGGTTAGCTTTGGTTAGTTAGGTTAGCTTTGCTTAGGTTAGCTTTGCTTAGGTTAGCTTTGGTTATTTTAGCTTTGGTTAGTTAGGTTAGCTTTGCTTAGGTTAGCTTTGCTTAGGTTAGCTTTGGTTAGGTTAGCTTTGGTTAGGTTAGCTTTGGTTAGGTTATCTTTGCTTAGGTTAGCTTTGGTTAGGTTAGCTTTGGTTAGGTTATCTTTGCTTAGGTTAGCTTTGGTTAGGTTAGCTTTGATTAGGTTAGCTTTGCTTAGGTTAGCTTTGGTTAGGTTAGCTTTGGTTAGGTTATCTTTGCTTAGGTTAGCTTTGGTTAGGTTAGCTTTGCTAAGGTTAGCTTTGCTTAGGTTAGCTTTGGTTAGGTTAGCTTTGGTTAGGTTATCTTTGCTTAGGTTAGCTTTGGTTAGGTTAGCTTTGATTAGGTTAGCTTTGGTTAGGTTATCTTTGCTTAGGTTAGCTTTGCTTAGGTTAGCTTTGGTTAGGTTAGCTTTGGTTAGGTTATCTTTGCTTAGGTTAGCTTTGGTTAGGTTAGCTTTGATTAGGTTAGCTTTGGTTATGTTATCTTTGCTTAGGTTAGCTTTGGCTATGTTAGCTTTGGTTATGTTAGCTTTGGTTAGGTTAGCTTTGCTTAGGTTAGCTTTGCTTAGGTTAGCTTTGCTTAGGTTAGCTTTGGTTAGGTTAGCTTTGGTTAGGTTATCTTTGCTTAGGTTAGCTTTGGTTAGGTTAGCTTTGATTAGGTTAGCTTTGGTTAGGTTATCTTTGCTTAGGTTAGCTTTGGCTATGTTAGCTTTGGTTATGTTAGCTTTGGTTAGGTTAGCTTTGGTTAGGTTAGCTTTGCTTAGGTTAGCTTTGCTTAGATTAGCTTTGGTTATGTTAGCTTTGGTTAGGTTAGCTTTGGTTATGTTAGCTTTGGTTATGTTAGCTTTGGTTACGTTAGCTTTGGTTAGGATAGCTTTGATTAAGTTAACTTTGGTTAGGTTAGGTTAACTTTGGTTAGGTTAACTTTGGTTATGTTAGCTTTGGTTATGTTAGCTTTGGTTAGGTTAGCTTTGCTTAGGTTAGCTTTGATTAAGTTAACTTTGGTTAGGTTAGGTTAACTTTGGTTAGGTTAACTTTGGTTAGGTTAGCTTTGGTTACGTTAGCTCTAGTAAGGGTAGCTCTGATTAGGGTTGCTCTAGTTAGGTTAGCTCTAGTTAGGTTAGCTCTAGTTAGGTTAGCTCTAGTTAGATTAGTTTAGATTGTCTAACGTAAGCCAAAATTCAAAGAGTTATAACACACCGCAACACCAATCAATGTAATATTAGAGTTGACACAAATATTTCTATAGTGTAGAGAAAGCGGCGACCCGTCCAGTGACCCGTCTAGCTACCTGTCCAGCGACCCGTCCAGCGACCCGTCCAGCGACCCGTCCAGCGACCCGTCCAGCGACCCGTCCAGCGACCCGTCCAGTGACCCGTCTAGGTACCCGTCCAGCGACCCGTCCAGCGACCCGTCCAGCGACCCGTCCAGTGACCCATCTAGCTACCCGTCCAGCGACCCGTCCAGCGACCCGTCCAGCGACCCGTCCAGTGACCCGTCTAGCTACCCTTCCAGCGATCCGTCCAGCGATCCGTCCAGCGACCCGTCCAGTGGCCCGTCCAGCGACCCGTCCAGTGACCCGTCTAGCTACCCGTCCAGCGACCCGTCCAGCGACCCGTCCAGCGACCCGTCCAGTGGCCCGTCCAGCGACCCGTCCAGTGACCCGTCTAGCTACCCGTCCAGCGACCCGTCCAGCGACCCGTCCAGCGACGCGTCCAGTGACCCGTCTAGCTACCTGTCCAGCGACCCGTCCAGCGACCCGTCCAGCAACCCGTCCAGCGATCCGTCCAGCGACCCGTCCAGCGACCCGTCCAGCGACCCGTCCAGCGACCCGTCCAGTGACCCGTCTAGCTACCCGTCCAGCGACCCGTCCAGCGACCCGTCCAGCGACCCGTCCAGTGACCCGTCCAGCGACCCGTCCAGCGACCCGTCCAGCGACCCGTCCAGCGACCCTTCCAGCGACCCGTCCAGTGGCCCGTCCAGCAACCCGTCCAGCGACCCGTCCAGCGACCCGTCCAGCGACCCGTCCAGTGACCCGTCTAGCTACCTGTCCAGCGACCCGTCCAGCGACCCGTGCAGCGACCCGTCCAGCGACCCGTCCAGCGACCCGTCCAGTGACCCGTCTAGCTACCCGTCCAGCGACCCGTCCAGCGACCCGTCCAGCGACCCGTCCAGTGACCCGTCTAGCTACCCGTCCAGCGACCCGTCCAGCGACCCGTCCAGCGACGCGTCCAGTGACCCGTCTAGCTACCTGTCCAGCGACCCGTCCAGCGACCCGTCCAGCAACCCGTCCAGCGATCCGTCCAGCGACCCGTCCAGCGACCCGTCCAGCGACCCGTCCAGCGACCCGTCCAGTGACCCGTCTAGCTACCCGTCCAGCGACCCGTCCAGCGACCCGTCCAGCGACCCGTCCAGTGACCCGTCCAGCGACCCGTCCAGCGACCCGTCCAGCGACCCTTCCAGCGACCCGTCCAGTGGCCCGTCCAGCAACCCGTCCAGCGACCCGTCCAGCGACCCGTCCAGCGACCCGTCCAGTGACCCGTCTAGCTACCTGTCCAGCGACCCGTCCAGCGACCCGTCCAGCGACCCGTCCAGCGACCCGTCCAGCGACCCGTCCAGTGACCCGTCTAGCTACCCGTCCAGCGACCCGTCCAGCGACCCGTCCAGCGACCCGTCCAGTGACCCGTCTAGCTACCAGTCCAGCGACCCGTCCAGCGACCTGTCCAGCGACCCGTCCAGTGACCCGTCTAGCTACCAGTCCAGCGCCCCGTCCAGCGACCTGTCCAGCGACCCGTCCAGCGACCCGTCCAGCGTACTTTAAAACACGCCGTCAAGTAATGACGTTTTGTACTTCAGTGTCACAGTCACAGATTTGACGTTCATAGCAAAATAGAATACAGCGATTTTGAATAAGACGTTGGATTGGAGAATTATAGTCTAGATGGTTGTAGGAGTCATTGGAGGAAGTGGTTAAGGAGTGTTGGGAAAGACAGGAAACAATGAGGCTAGGCCAGTAGGCCTGCTAGGCCTACTGGCCCATACTAAGCAGCTCCAAGTCACGCCCGTTCAAGAAGGAAGGAGCACTGAAGCAGGTCTACTGGTCCAAGCTGGTCAGGTGCAAAGAATTTACAACACTACGGACATAACAACAACTGACAGCTCTCCTGACTACGGGATACATGCTTCTACCTCTGGCAGAATTACAACCGTCTCATATAAAAATATTAAAAATATGTACGTTGTTGTAAATGAATTTAAAACATTAAACTTGCCAAGAATTAAACATGATGCTTGTGAAGCATAATTTAATGGTTCTATATTACAGTAAAAATACTTATAAAAAGTTGCGTATGTTTTCTACGAAAAAAAAATATTTAAAACTAAAATAAATTAAAATTTGGCATCCATAATAAACAAATAAAAACTAAAGAAACTTGAACCTGATTAAATTTGCAGATTTCTTTTATATTTGAAAAATGACACACAAACATATTTTTATTACCTTTTTTTTTATTCTAGTTTTTCCCTTCCTTACTTGTTATGTTGGCAACATACATGCGCAACAGTTAGGTATCCTTATTTTGAAACGTTTCACTTACACATCAGGCTTCCTCAGTCGAGTAGAGAAAAGGCAGCATAAGCAGTAGAGATGTAAAGACGATGTAATCAGTCCATTACCCTTGAAGATGTAGTTTTGAGGTAGTCAGTCCCTCAGCCTGGAGAAGAGTTTTGCTCTATAGTCCGAAACACAGAGTGAAGCTGTAGCAACAGTATATATTGGTGGATAAAATGTTAATGGGTAGACTTTAGGATGTATATGTTTATAGGGGGGCAACAGATTTATCAGATCATTATTTAATTGTAGCTACAGTTAGAGTAGGAGGTAGATGAGACATGTTCATGTAGGTTTGCCAGGACGGGTCCTGGCCAGGGTCTTCTCCATGTGGTGACCCAGCAAACACCGTAGATCAGACAGAACGGAAGACTTATATACTGTCAAAGGTGAGGTGCAGCCCACTGGTAGCAGTAATGTAATCACTGAGAGGGCAGGTCCTTCTAAAATCCATCCATTGTCACTTGTGGCTAGTGGACAGGCAAAAAAGTTATCGCAAATGTTTTCTGTATTAAGATACCGTTAAGTTGTAGTGTCTGGCAGAGTGAATATGATAATGGGATGCCGGCTTACAAGAATTTTTTTGTTTAACTATGTATGAGTACTCTTGTTAATTATATTTAACGTTTTGCCAAGTGACATTTTTATATGCCTTAATTTCATCGTGCGAACATTAACATCAGCCAATTTCTCTTGACTGCTCTTTCCTTTGTTTAATGTAATATTTATAAATGGATTTCTTACCCAGTCGTAACTTTCAATAAATGTTTCTATATATAGTTTTAAATGTCCTCCTGGATTTAAAGACGTTCTCAGATCAACGGTATAATCTCTGTGTTGTTCGAAGAGTGAGACTTATAACATTTAGGTATCTTTATGAGAAAACGTTTCACCAGCCAAGTGGTTTCTTCAGTCCAGTACAGTGAAGAACGGTGAAAGATGAGGAGAATGAGGTAATCAGTCCCTCAGCCTGGAGTCGATGTGTCCATCAGTCTTGAGAAAAGTACAGCATATGCTGTATGCTGGCTTATATTCTGCGGTCAGGTGAGAAGAAGCACGAGGAGGCAGAGTCACCATTGGACAAATCCACTAGTTTAAGTAGGTCCTACCTCTAGGTTAGCAAGAATTTTGGCATCTTGATACAGGGAATTCTGTGCTTGCCTAACCTACAGGCATGACCTACTTACACCAGTGGATTTGTCCAATGGTGACTCCTCCTCCTCCTCCTCCTCCTCCTCCTCCTCTTGCTTCTACTCACCTGACTGCAGAATATAAGCATTTGCTGTACTTTTCTCAAGATTGATAGACTGAACACATTGACTTCAGGCTGAGGGACTGATTACCTCATTTTCCTCCTCATCTTTCAGTTCTTCTCTGTAGTGGACTGAAGAAGCCACTGGCTGGCGAAACGTTTCCTTAATAAAAATACCCAAATGCTGCACAAGTGTCTTATTCTTCAACTTATGGGTTTTTGTAAACCATTACATCACATCTGTGTTGTGTGTTGCAGCAGCATCTGCAAGGATGTCTGTCTGGTTCACTCTGTTTCGATTTCCCGAACCTTGGCTTGCTTTATTGGCCCGAAGAAGACACGATATTATAGCTCCTTCTTTGCATGTTACAGTTCACGTTGTTCAAGAGTTCATAAATATCTAACTTTGTTGATAAACCAGACTTCATCTGCTAGAATTTCAGAAAATTCCTCCTTCTTTTCACAATGAACAAACCGACTGCAAGTAGTTAACTAATGAGTTAAATACGTCTCGACCTGCTTTTTTGTTTCTAAAAAATCCTTGCAGCGTAACTGTTCTGTCTTATCATTAACGATACGGCGAAAGAACACCAGCGTATGAACCTTCCCTACGATATATGGCCAGTCTTCTGCTTGGAGAGCGAACAAATAGTGTTTTTTAATACAATTTCAGACAGACAGCGAAAAGTAACTGGCTGATGTAGATAAATGGTTCAGAGAACAGACAAGTTGATAAATTAGACACGTGCAAAACTTGGGTATCTTTATTGTGGAAACGTTTCACCACACAGTGGCTTCATCAGTCCAATGCAAAAAAAAAAATGAATGGGGAAGATCAGAAGGAGTTTGAGGTAATCAGTCCCTCAGGTTGGAGTCGATGTAATTGGTCCATCAGTCAGGATTGATGGACTAATTGCATTGACTCCAAGCTGAAGGATTGATAACCCGAAACTCCTTCTGATCTTCACCATTCATCTTTGCATTGGTCAGACGAAGCCACTGTGTGGCGAAACGTTCTCACAAAAAAGATACCCAAGTGTTGCACTTGTGTCTAATTTACTAATTTATCAACTGGCTGATGTAACGCGTCTGTTTACTCAATGTTATTCTAATTTGTTGTGTCGGTCACTCGTGGATGTTTGTGGTGTGTGTGTGTGTGTTTTTAGCTTGTACTAGTAGCTTTGATTTTTGTTACTTATTTTCTTTTATCTTAGCTGTTCTTATGTGTTCTGTGTTATTTTTTTATTGCCAAGAGCAGTGAGTAACCCAGCAGGTCCAAGCGCTCGCTAAATCTCAAAAAAATCCTTTCGGTGCGTCAATGAAGAATTTCAGTGGCAGTGTTTCGCCGGGTCGGAAGTACCGGCAAATCTCTAATGAATGAATGAAGTGGCAGCGTTTGATGGCAGGCAGATCTACACCACATACGTGTTTCCTCACTTTACCTACAATTACTAAACTGAAATAACATTTCTGAATTTAAATATGAAGAATTGTAAGCTTATACACACCACTTACCTGCTTATTACACCTAAAATATTATGACCAACCTAGATTTTCCTCAGATATAATCAGTAATACCACATTCCTAAACATAGGTATGTAGAGTAAACATAGTGATGGACGAAAGAATCGACCCGCTGCCCACAGATTGACAGACCGGCGCACTAACTACCCCATTACAATTTTATTTGTGTTCATATGCATCTTCACTGCGGTGTCGCCCCTGGCAGACATCCAGGGCACTCAACGTCTGGAAAAATCACTGTTCCAGAAGCTCATCATACCTAACATGTAATAGTACTCTCAGTATTTATCCAGCCAAAAATCTTCTTGACTCAAACTCTTGGATAAGTTACACTCTGCGGCTCAGAACTACCACTGTGGGTTCAACTGTCAGCCTCAGCCTCTCTCCTTCAGCGGCTCAGAACTACCACTGTGGGTTCAACTGTCAGCCTCAGCCTCTCTCCTTCAGCGGCTCAGAACTACCACTGTGGGTTCAACTGTCAGCCTCAGCCTCTCTCCTTCCATGCCTTTCAGCATTCAATGTTTACATGATACAAACATCAATACACTAATAAAATCAGATTGGTATTAAAATTCATATCAAAAGACCGTTTCTGCGAATGTCCTTAATCCTCTTACAATGTTTAAGAATTTTAATTGATGTCTTTATTGTAACTTAATATGACAGAATTTGTTGTTGTTTTTTTCATTGTATATGCTCGTTTATTTCATTGTTTGTTGATCTTTTTACTGTTCTTGTTGTGTATTGTATATGTATTTTTTGTGGCTATGTGCACTGAGTGACCTACACAGTGAGAGTACTCTGTAAATGTCACAGCTGCTGCTACTGCTTCCATTACTACTACTTCTACCACCACTACTACTACTGCTGCTACTACTACTACTACTACTACTACTACTACTACTACTACTACTACTACTGCTACTACTGTTACTACTACTACTACTACTACTACTGTTACTACTACTACTACTACTACTACCGCTACTACTACTACTACTACTATACTACTGGTACTACCACTACTGCTACTACTACTACCACTACTACTGCTGCCATTAGTTTTACAGTGATTCCTTCATCATAGTGGAAAGTCGCAATACTTCCTCTATGCATCTTTTGATTCTTCAGATACAAATCACACGACGGGCGTCACTACACATACTGGTAAAAATTACATACTTTCCTTCCAGGAGCTGAGGAAACTACTCAGTGGTAAACGTTTGTGTAATGCGCAAAGCAACAGACGCGGCCGTTTTCGTTCCGTTTTCCATTTAGAAGGTGACCCAGCCAACAGGCGCTTAGTCTTTCAGAAACAGATACACTCAGTGGAAACAGGACCCACAATAAACCCAGAAACAAACACACTCAGTGGAAGTAGGAGCGCGAATAGACGTTCACAAAAACACAGAGTGGAAAACAGGCTCCCAGGTAGATATTGACAAACACATTCAAGCAAAGACCGACATAAACAAAATAAACCTCAAACATCACTTCATCCTTCAAGCACACGCCAGGTATATGAATGTAACATTTGCCTTCCTTCAGAGTAGAATGTAGCTAAACTTAATTTGTAAGATGAACACGCTCGCAGGGTCACATGTTGACACTAGTAAAGCAAGAACTTATTCAGACTACTGCAGTGAACCACGAACACCAGACTGCTGCTACAGTGAACTATCAACACCAGACTGCTGCTACAGTGAACTATCAACACCAGACTGCTGCTACAGTGAACTATCAACACCAGACTGCTGCTACAGTGAACTATCAACACCAGACTGCTGCTACAGTGAACTATCAACACTAGACTGCTGCTACAGTGAACTATCAACACTAGACTGCTGCTACAGTGAACTATCAACACCAGACTGCTGCTACAGTGAACTATCAACACTAGACTGCTGCTACAGTGAACTATCAACACCAGACTGCTGCTACAGTGAACTATCAACACCAGACTGCTGCTACAGTGAACTATCAACACTAGACTGCTGCTACAGTGAACTATCAACACTAGACTGCTGCTACAGTGAACTATCAACACCAGACTGCTGCTACAGTGAACTATCAACACCAGACTGCTGCTACAGTGAACTATCAACACCAGACTGCTGCTACAGTGAACTATCAACACTAGACTGCTGCTACAGTGAACTATCAACACTAGACTGCTGCTACAGTAAACTATCAGCACCAGACTGCTGTTACAGTGAACTATCAACACCAAACTGCTGCTACAGTGAACTATCAACATCAGACTGCTGCTACAGTGAACTATCAACACTAGACTGCTGCTACAGTAAACTATCAGCACCAGACTGCTGTTACAGTGAACTATCAACACTAGACTGCTGCTACAGTGAACTATCAACACTAGACTGCTGCTACAGTAAACTATCAGCACCAGACTGCTGTTACAGTGAACTATCAACACCAGACTGCTGCTACAGTGAACTATCAACATCAGACTGCTGCTACAGTGAACTATCAACACTAGACTGCTGCTACAGTAAACTATCAGCACCAGACTGCTGTTACAGTGAACTATCAACACCAGACTGCTGCTACAGTGAACTATCAACATCAGACTGCTGCTACAGTGAACTATCAACACTAGACTGCTGCTACAGTGAACTATCAACATCAGACTGCTGCTACAGTGAACTATCAACACTAGACTGCTGCTACAGTAAACTATCAGCACCAGACTGCTGTTACAGTGAACTATCAGCACCAGACTGCTGCTACAGTGAACTATCAACACTAGACTGCTGCTACAGTAAACTATCAGCACCAGACTGCTGTTACAGTGAACTATCAGCACCAGACTGCTGCTACAGTGAACTATCAACACTAGACTGCTGTTACAGTAAACTATCAGCACCAGACTGCTGTTACAGTGAACTATCAGCACCAGACTGCTGTTACAGTGAACTATCAACACCAGACTGCTGTTACAGTGAACTATCAACACCTGACTGCTGCTACAGTGAACTATCAACATCAGACTGCTGTTACAGTGAATTATCAACACCAGACTGCTGCTACAGTGAATTATCAACACCAGACTGCTGCTACAGTGAACTATCAACATCAGACTGCTACTATGGAGAACTACCTACAACAACAGATTGTAGCAGTGAACTACCAACAACAACAGACTGCAGCAGTGAACTACCAAGAACAACAGGCTGCTGCAGCAGTGAACTACCAACAACAGGCTGCTGCAGCAGTAAACTACCAATAACAACAGACTGCAGCAGTAAACTACCAACAACAACAGACTGCAGCAGTGAACTACCAACAACAACAGACTGCAGCAGTAAACTACCAACAACAACAGACTGCTGCAGCAGTGAACTACCAACAACAACAGACTGCAGCAGTGAACTACCAACAGCAACAGACTGCTGCAGTAAACTACCAACAACAACAGCCTGCTGCAGCAGTAAACTACCAACAACAACAGACTACAGCAGTGAGCTACCAACAACAACAGACTGCTGCAGCAGTAAACTACCAACAACAACAGACTGCTGCAGCAGTGAACTACCAACAACAAACAAACTGCAGCAGTGAACTACCAACAACAACAGACTGCTGCAGCAGTGAACTACCAACAACAACAGACTGCAGCAGTGAACTACCAACAACAACAGACTGCAGCAGTAAACTACCAACAACAACAGACTGCTGCAGCAGTGAACTACCAACAACAACAGACTGCAGCAGTGAACTACCAACAGCAACAGACTGCTGCAGCAGTGAACTACCAACAACAACAGACTGCAGCAGTGAACTACCAACAACAACAGGCTGCTGCAGCAGTGAACTACCAACAACAATAGACTGCAGCAGTGAACTACCAACAACAACAGGCTGTTGCAGCAGTGAACTACCAACAACAATAGACTGCAGCAGTGAACTACCAACAACAACAGACTGCAGCAGTGAACTACCAACAACAACAGACTGCAGCAGTAAACTACCAACAACAACAGACTGCTGCAGCAGTGAACTACCAACAACAACAGACTGCAGCAGTGAACTACCAACAGCAACAGACTGCTGCAGCAGTGAACTACCAACAACAACAGACTGCAGCAGTGAACTACCAACAACAACAGGCTGCTGCAGCAGTGAACTACCAACAACAATAGACTGCAGCAGTGAACTACCAACAACAATAGACTGCAGCAGTGAACTACCAACAACAACAGGCTGCTGCAGCAGTAAACTACCAATAACAACAGACTGCTGCAGCAGTGAACTACCAACAACAACAGGCTGCTGCAGCAGTAAACTACCAACAACAACAGACTGCAGCAGTAAACTACCAACAACAACAGACTGCTGCAGCAGTGAACTACCAACAACAATAGACTGCAGCAGTGAACTACCAACAACAACAGGCTGCTGCAGCAGTAAACTACCAACAACAACAGACTGCTGCAGCAGTGAACTACCAACAACAACAGACCTCCCTCCCCATCCCCAGCAAATTGAACAGCGTGTTGTCAGAGGGTAATAAACTTGTCGAACAGAATGAACACACCTTGGAGTGTTGTTCATATTTGCTGCAGCTTGTCCAATGGTAATATTTGGTGGCCCCGCGAGGGCCATTTGTTGGCCCAGACAATCAACTGAAATAACAACAAACGAGGCCACATATTTCCTGGCCTTGTTTTGGCGCGTCGGGTGTATGTTGTTGCTGGTGTGTCAGGTGTGGTGCGTCAGGTGTGATGTGTCAGGTGTGGTGTGTGTCAGGTGTGATGTGCCATGTGTGATATGTCAGATGTGGTGTATCAGGTGTGGCGCGGGTCAGATGTGACGTATGTCAGGTGTGGTGCATGCCAGGTGTGTTGGTAGAGTGTTGGTGCATGCCTGGCGTGGTGCGGAATGGATGTCAGGTGTGGTGTGTGTCATGTGATATGTGTCAGGTGTGACGCATGTAATATGTAGTGGTGGCATTGCTTGCTCATGTGTGGTGTAGGGTGAGTGTCAGGTGTGACGCATGCAATAAGTGGTGGTGGGGTTGCTGGTGCATGTCTGGTGTGGTGTAGGGTGAGTGTCAGATGTGGTGTAGGGTTAGTGTCAGGTGTGGTGCGGTTTGAGTATCAGGTGTTGCTGTGGTAAGGAGTATTAGTTCGTGTCCGGTGTGATTCGGGTGGGATGGTGGAGGTGCTGGTGTAAGTCAGGTGTGGTTGAGAGGCTGGTGGAGAATTCAGTAAGTAGTGGATCAAACTCCCAAATCAGCGACTGAGATACTCTCAGAAATTCTCTGCACATGAACATCGCTTCGTGTGGTTGGGTGTGAGTTTGACCTGCCTAGCATGGGTAGGCCTGCTGCAGTGTGCTGCTCTGTTGCCAGATGTGCATTTTTACTGATTTTCCATGGCGATAATGTAACAGTTGCTGCAGGTGTAGTGTTGAAAGTGTAGTGCTGAAGGTGTGATGCTGCGGGTGTAGTGTTGAAGGTGTGGTGTCGCGGGTGTGTAGAACTGCTCAAGCAAGAGGCCGGTGTTGTCTTGCAGCTGCCAGTTGAGTCAGCCAGTGAGTCTTGATGGTGCCCTGGAAGGTACATTGTGATGGTGTGTGGTACTCTGAAAGGTGTGTGGTGCTCTGGGAGATGTGTGGTACACTTCTATTGAATGTTACACGTATAGGAGCGTTGTGTGGTGATGTGTGTGTGGTGCTGTTGAGTGTTGCTTTTGTTGTGTGTGTGGTACTGTTGTGTGTGTTGCTTTTGATGTGTGTGTGGTGCTGTTGTTGTATTTGTGGTGCTGTTGTGTCTGTGGTGCTGTTGTTGTGTCTGTAGTGCTGTTGTTGTGTGTGGTACTATTTTGTGTGTGATGCTGATGTTGTGTGTGGTGCTGTTGTTGTGTGTGGTGCTGTTGTTGTGTGTGGTACTGTTGTTCTGTGTGTGGTGCTGTTTGTATTATACTCATTAGTTTCACCTCATCAGCAAACAGAGACTTTTTTTGACCGTCCCATCCGTCATGTCTTCCATTTATTTTGAAAACAATACCAGTTCTAGTTCTGATCCTTGTGGAACCCCACTCGTCACTAGCGCGATTCTGAAACCTAGGACATTCACTCAGTTTTTTCTTCCAGTTTGGTATTCCTTGATCCAGTGTAGTGCCTTCCTGGTATTTCTGCCTGTTCCCCTTAACTTTTGTCCCATTCTCTTGTGTGGTACTGCTTCAAAAGTTTTACAGCCAAAAAAAAAAAAAAATATGTAATCTACCCATATCTCTCTTTCTCCCCTGCCGTACTATTGTTACCTTGTTGAAGAATTCGAGCAGGTTTGTGAGACAGGATTTACCGTCTCCTAAGCCGTGCTGGTTGTTGTTTGTGAACCCACTTCTTTCTAGGTGCTCAACAACTGTTTTGATTATCTTCTTCATAACCTTGTTTATTATGTCTTCAGTGATACTGGCCTGTAATGTATGTCGGTGATACTGGTCTGTAATGTATGTCGGTGATACTGGTCTGTAATGTATGTCAGTGATACTGGCCTGTAATGTATGTCGGTGATACTGGTCTGTAATGTATGTCGGTGATACTGGTCTGTAATGTATGTCGGTGATACTGGTCTGTAATGTATGTCGGTGATACTGGCCTGTAATGTATGTCGGTGATACTGGTCTGTAATGTATGTCGGTGATACTGGTCTGTAATGTATGTCGGTGATACTGGTCTGTAATGTATGTCAGTGATACTGGTCTGTAATGTATGTCGGTGATACTGGTCTGTAATGTATGTCGGTGATACTGGTCTGTAATGTATGTCAATGATACTGGTCTGTAATGTATGTCAGTGATACTGGTCTGTAATGTATGTCAGTGATACTGGCCTGTAATGTATGTCGGTGATACTGGTCTGTAATGTATGTCGGTGATACTGGTCTGTAATGTATGTCGGTGATACTGGTCTGTAATGTATGTCGGTGATACTGGTCTGTAATGTATGTCGGTGATACTGGTCTGTAATGTATGTCGGTGATACTGGTCTGTAATGTATGTCGGTGATACTGGTCTGTAATGTATGTCGGTGATACTGGTCTGTAATGTATGTCGGTGATACTGGTCTGTAATGTATGTCGGTGATACTGGTCTGTAATGTATGTCAGTGATACTGGTCTGTAATGTATGTCGGTGATACTGGTCTGTAATGTATGTCGGTGATACTGGTCTGTAATGTATGTCGGTGATACTGGTCTGTAATGTATGTCAGTGATACTGGTCTGTAATGTATGTCGGTGATACTGGCCTGTAATGTATGTCAGTGATACTGGCCTGTAATGTATGTCGGTGATACTGGTCTGTAATGTATGTCGGTGATACTGGTCTGTAATGTATGTCGGTGATACTGGTCTGTAATGTATGTCAGTGATACTGGCCTGTAATGTATGTCGGTGATACTGGCCTGTAATGTATGTCAGTGATACTGGCCTGTAATGTATGTCGGTGATACTGGTCTGTAATGTATGTCGGTGATACTGGTCTGTAATGTATGTCGGTGATACTGGCCTGTAATGTATGCCAGTGATACTGGCCTGTAATGTATGTCGGTGATACTGGTCTGTAATGTATGTCGGTGATACTGGTCTGTAATGTATGTCGGTGATACTGGCCTGTAATGTATGTCAGTGATACTGGTCTGTAATGTATGTCGGTGATACTGGTCTGTAGTGTATGTCAGTGATACTGGTCTGTAATGTATGTCGGTGATACTGGTCTGTAGTGTATGTCAGTGATACTGGTCTGTAATGTATGTCGGTGATACTGGCCTGTAATGTATGTCAGTGATACTGGTCTGTAATGTATGTCAGTGATACTGGTCTGTAATGTATGTCAGTGATACTGGTCTGTAATGTATGTCAGTGATACTGGCCTGTAATGTATGTCAGTGATACTGGCCTGTAATGTATGTCGGTGATACTGGTCTGTAATGTATGTCGGTGATACTGGTCTGTAATGTATGTCGGTGATACTGGTCTGTAATGCATGTCGGTGATACTGGTCTGTAATGTATGTCAGTGATACTGGTCTGTAATGTATGACGGTGATACTGGTCTGTAATGTATGTCGGTGATACTGGCCTGTAATGTATGTCGGTGATACTGGTCTGTAATGTATGTCAGTGATACTGGTCTGTAATGTATGTCGGTGATACTGGTCTGTAATGTATGTCAGTGATACTGGTCTGTAATGTATGTCAGTGATACTGGTCTGTAATGTATGTCGGTGATACTGGTCTGTAATGTATGTCAGTGATACTGGTCTGTAATGTATGTCGGTGATACTGGTCTGTAATGTATGTCACTGATACTGGTCTGTAATGTATGTCGGTGATACTGGTCTGTAATGTATGTCAGTGATACTGGTCTGTAATGTATGTCGGTGATACTGGCCTGTAATGTATGTCAGTGATACTGGCCTGTAATGTATGTCGGTGATACTGGTCTGTAATGTATGTCAGTGATACTGGTCTGTAATGTATGTCGGTGATACTGGCCTGTAATGTATGTCGGTGATACTGGCCTGTAATGTATGTCGGTGATACTGGCCTGTAATGTATGTCGGTGATACTGGCCTGTAATGTATGTCGGTGATACTGGTCTGTAATGTATGTCGGTGATACTGGTCTGTAATGTATGTCGGTGATACTGGCCTGTAATGTATGTCGGTGATACTGGCCTGTAATGTATGTCGGTGATACTGGCCTGTAATGTATGTCGGTGATACTGGCCTGTAATGTATGTCGGTGATACTGGCCTGTAATGTATGTCGGTGATACTGGTCTGTAATGTATGTCGGTGATACTGGCCTGTAATGTATGTCAGTGATACTGGCCTGTAATGTATGTCGGTGATACTGGCCTGTAATGTATGTCAGTGATACTGGTCTGTAATGTATGTCAGTGATACTGGTCTGTAATGTATGTCAGTGATACTGGCCTGTAATGTATGTCAGTGATACTGGTCTGTAATGTATGTCAGTGATACTGGTCTGTAATGTATGTCAGTGATACTGGTCTGTAATGTATGTCAGTGATACAGGCCTGTAATGTCTGTCAATGATACTGGCCTGTAATGTATGTCGGTGATACTGGTCTGTAATGTATGTCGGTGATACTGGCCTGTAATGTATGTCAGTGATACTGGTCTGTAATGTATGTCAGTGATACTGGTCTGTAATGTATGTCAGTGATACTGGTCTGTAATGTATGTCAGTGATACTGGCCTGTAATGTATGTCAGTGATACTGGTCTGTAATGTATGTCAGTGATACTGGCCTGTAATGTATGTCAGTGATACTGGTCTGTAATGTATGTCAGTGATACTGGTCTGTAATGTATGTCAGTGATTCTGGTCTGTAATGTATGTCAGTGATACTGGCCTGTAATGTATGTCAGTGATACTGGTCTGTAATGTATGTCAGTGATACTGGTCTGTAATGTATGTCGGTGATACTGGTCTGTAATGTATGTCGGTGATACTGGTCTGTAATGTATGTCAGTGATACTGGCCTGTAATGTATGTCGGTGATACTGGTCTGTAATGTATGTCAATGATACTGGTCTGTAATGTATGTCAGTGATACTGGCCTGTAATGTATGTCAGTGATACTGGTCTGTAATGTATGTCGGTGATACTGGTCTGTAATGTATGTCGGTGATACTGGTCTGTAATGTATGTCAGTGATACTGATCTGTAATGTATGTCGGTGATACTGGTCTGTAATGTATGTCAGTGATACTGGTCTGTAATGTATGTCGGTGATACTGGTCTGTAATGTATGTCAGTGATACTGGCCTGTAATGTATGTCGGTGATACTGGCCTGTAATGTATGTCGGTGATACTGGTCTGTAATATATGTCGGTGATACTGGTCTGTAATGTATGTCAGTGATACTGGTCTGTAATGTATGTCAGTGATACTGGTCTGTAATGTATGTCGGTGATACTGGTCTGTAATGTATGTCAGTGATACTGGCCTGTAATGTATGTCGGTGATACTGGCCTGTAATGTATGTCGGTGATACTGGCCTGTAATATATGTCGGTGATACTGGTCTGTAATGTATGTCAGTGATACTGGTCTGTAATGTATGTCGGTGATACTGGCCTGTAATGTATGTCGGTGATACTGGCCTGTAATATATGTCGGTGATACTGGTCTGTAATGTATGTCAGTGATACTGGCCTGTAATGTATGTCGGTGATACTGTCCTGTAATGTATGTCGGTGATACTGGTCTGTAATATATGTCGGTGATACTGGTCTGTAATGTATGTCAGTGATACTGGCCTGTAATGTATGTCGGTGATACTGGTCTGTAATGTATGTCAGTGATACTGGTCTGTAATGTATGTCAGTGATACTGGTCTGTAATGTATGTCGGTGATACTGGTCTGTAATGTATGTCGGTGATACTGGTCTGTAATGTATGTCAGTGATACTGATCTGTAATGTATGTCGGTGATACTGGTCTGTAATGTATGTCAGTGATACTGGTCTGTAATGTATGTCGGTGATACTGGTCTGTAATGTATGTCAGTGATACTGGCCTGTAATGTATGTCGGTGATACTGGCCTGTAATGTATGTCGGTGATACTGGTCTGTAATATATGTCGGTGATACTGGTCTGTAATGTATGTCAGTGATACTGGTCTGTAATGTATGTCAGTGATACTGGTCTGTAATGTATGTCGGTGATACTGGTCTGTAATGTATGTCAGTGATACTGGCCTGTAATGTATGTCGGTGATACTGGCCTGTAATGTATGTCGGTGATACTGGCCTGTAATATATGTCGGTGATACTGGTCTGTAATGTATGTCAGTGATACTGGTCTGTAATGTATGTCGGTGATACTGGCCTGTAATGTATGTCGGTGATACTGGCCTGTAATATATGTCGATGATACTGGTCTGTAATGTATGTCAGTGATACTGGCCTGTAATGTATGTCGGTGATACTGTCCTGTAATGTATGTCGGTGATACTGGTCTGTAATATATGTCGGTGATACTGGTCTGTAATGTATGTCAGTGATACTGGCCTGTAATGTATGTCGGTGATACTGGTCTGTAATGTATGTCAGTGATACTGGCCTGTAATGTATGTCGGTGATACTGGCCTCTAATGTATGTCGGTGATACTGGCCTGTAATATATGTCGGTGATACTGGTCTGTAATGTATGTCAGTGATACTGGTCTGTAATGTATGTCGGTGATACTGGCCTGTAATGTATGTCGGTGATACTGGCCTGTAATATATGTCGGTGATACTGGTCTGTAATGTATGTCAGTGATACTGGTCTGTAATGTATGTCGGTGATACTGGCCTGTAATGTATGTCGGTGATACTGGCCTGTAATATATGTCGGTGATACTGGTCTGTAATGTATGTCAGTGATACTGGCCTGTTATGTATGTCGGTGATACTGGCCTGTAATGTATGTCGGTGATACTGGTCTGTAATATATGTCGGTGATACTGGTCTGTAATGTATGTCAGTGATACTGGCCTGTAATGTATGTCGGTGATACTGGCCTGTAATGTATGTCGGTGATACTGGTCTGTAATGTATGTCAGTGATACTGGCCTGTAATGTATGTCGGTGATACTGGCCTGTAATGTATGTCGGTGATACTGGTCTGTAATGTATGTCGGTGATACTGGTCTGTAATGTATGTCAGTGATACTGGCCTGTAATGTATGTCGGTGATACTGGCCTGTAATGTATGTCGGTGATACTGGTCTGTAATGTATGTCAGTGATACTGGCCTGTAATGTATGTCGGTGATACTGGCCTGTAATGTATGTCGGTGATACTTGCCTGTAATGTATGTCGGTGATACTGGTCTGTAATGTATGTCGGTGATACTGGTCTGTAATGTATGTCGGTGATACTGGCCTGTAATGTATGTCGGTGATACTGGTCTGTAATATATGTCAGTGATACTTTCCTGTAATGTATGTCGATGATACTGGTCTGTAATGTATGTCAGTGATACTGGCCTGTAATGTATGTCGGTGATACTGGTCTGTAATGTATGTCGGTGATACTGGTCTGTAATGTATGTCGGTGATACTGGTCTGTAATGTATGTCGGTGATACTTGCCTGTAATGTATGTCGGTGATACTGGTCTGTAATGTATGTCGGTGATACTGGTCTGTAATGTATGTCGGTGATACTTGCCTGTAATGTATGTCGGTGATACTGGTCTGTAATGTATGTCAGTGATACTGGCCTGTAATGTATGTCGGTGATACTGGCCTGTAATGTATGTCGGTGATACTTGCCTGTAATGTATGTCGGTGATACTGGCCTGTAATGTATGTCATTGATACTGGTCTGTAATGTATGTCGGTGATACTGGTCTGTAATGTATGTCGGTGATACTGGCCTGTAATGTATGTCAGTGATACTGGCCTTTAATGTATGTCAGTGATACTGGTCTGTAATGTATGTCAGGGATACTGGCCTGTAATGTATGTCGGTGATACTTGTCTTTAATGTATGTCAGTGATACTGGCCTGTAATGTATGTCGGTGATACTGGCCTGTAATGTATGTCGGTGATACTTGCCTGTAATGTATGTCGGTGATACTGGTTTGTAATGTATGTCAGTGATACTGGCCTGTAATGTATGTCGGTGACACTGGCCTGTAATGTATGTCGGTGATACTGGCCTGTAATGTATGTCGGTGATACTGGTCTGTAATGTATGTCAGTGATACTGGCCTGTAATGTATGTCGGTGATACTGGTCTGTAATGTATGTCAGTGATACTGGCCTGTAATGTATGTCGGTGATACTGGCCTGTAATGTATGTCAGTGATACTTGCCTGTAATGTATGTCGGTGATACTGGTCTGTAATGTATGTCAGTGATACTTGCCTGTAATGTATGTCAGTGATACTGGCCTGTAATGTATGTCGGTGATACTGGTCTGTAATGTATGTCGGTGATACTGGCCTGTAATGTATGTCGGTGATACTGGTCTGTAATGTATGTCAGTGATACTGGCCTGTAATGTATGTCGGTGATACTGGTCTGTAATGTATGTCAGTGATACTTGCCTGTAATGTATGTCGGTGATACTGGTCTGTAATGTATGTCAGTGATACTGGCCTGTAATGTATGTCGGTGATACTGGCCTGTAATGTATGTCGGTGATACTTGCCTGTAATGTATGTCGGTGATACTGGTCTGTAATGTATGTCAGTGATACTGGCCTGTAATGTATGTCGGTGATACTGGTCTGTAATGTATGTCAGTGATACTGGTCTGTAATGTATGTCGGTGATACTGGCCTGTAATGTATGTCGGTGATACTGGCCTGTAATGTATGTCGGTGATACTGGCCTGTAATATATGTCGGTGATACTGGCCTGTAGTGTATGTCGGTGATACTGGTCTGTAATGTATGTCGGTGATACTGGCCTGTAATGAATGTCGGTGATACTGGCCTGTAATGTATGTCAGTGATACTGGTCTGTAATGTATGTCGGTGATACTGGCCTGTAATGTATGTCAGTGATACTGGCTTGTAATGTATGTCAGTGATACTGGTCTGTAATGTATGTCGGTGATACTGGCCTGTAATGAATGTCGGTGATACTGGCCTGTAATGTATGTCAGTGATACTGGTCTGTAGTGTATGTCGGTGATACTGGCCTGTAATGTATGTCAGTGATACTGGCTTGTAATGTATGTCAGTGATACTGGTCTGTAATGTATGTCGGTGATACTGGCCTGTAATGTATGTCGGTGATACTGGTCTGTAAAGTATGTCAGTGATACTGGCCTGTAATGTATGTCGGTGATACTGGTCTGTAATGTATGTCAGTGATACTGGCCTGTAATGTATGCCATTGATACTGGCCTGTAATGTATGTCAGTAGTATTTAATCAGTAACAACACTGCGACTAGCCAAGGACTCGAACCCATCTTGTTTTGGCCCGGCTCACGGTGAGCGAATATCACATGACGCTTTAACCCACAGGACCACCAAATCTTACAAGAATCAAGTACCCAGCAGAGCTAGGTGTTTTACCTTGATCTGAGCTAATTTCATTATCTCTCTCTCTCTCTCTTTATATATATATATATATATATATATATATATATATATATATATATATATATATATATATATATATATATATATATATATACATATATATACATATATATATACATATATTTATATATATATGTATATATATTTTTATATATATATACATATATATATATATATATATATATATATATATATATATATATATATATATATATATACTCTGGCAGGTACTGAAGAGTCCCTGGTAGGGGACCTACAGCTGGTGAAAGCACAGGGAGAAGACTTGGGACTCATCCTCAATCCCTCCAAGTGTGAAATCGTCACAGCGAACCAGGAAATAATCAATGCTGTGCGAAGAATCCTCCTAGAAGTCTCTACTACCACTCCGTCCAACAGTACCCTCTTGGGAGCACCGCTGGGTCACCAGGCCATCGACACAGTCCTCAAGGACAAATTGAATGACCTGATGAGAATGGAGGAGATAATAAGCGATCTTGATGCCCATGATGCTCTGTATCTCCTCAAAAGGTGTCTTACTGTGCCAAGACTCACTTCCTGAGGTGTGCAGCCTCTTTTGACAACCCAACACTCGACGAATATGACGCACACCTGAGATCAACCTTTAAGAAGGCACTGAACCTGTCACTAGAGGATCAGCAATGGGATCAGGCAACCCTCCCAGTGCGAATGGGAGGTATAGGGGTGCGCTAAGCAACGCATGTAGCTTTACCTGCTTTTCTGTCTTCGTGTTTGGCTTCCAGTGCATTAGTCAAGAAGATCGTCCCCGAACGCTTGAGAGACGTGGTAGGAGCTCAAGACCCCAGGTTTACTGAAGCAGCGATGCGGTGGGACACTTACAGATTCCTCCAGTAGACCAGCTCCGCCCAAAGAACACAAACAGTCCCACTGGGACAAACCGATCATGGAAAAAATCGCCAACACAATGCTCTCCAACGCCTCAGGAAAGGACAAAGCTCGTCTCCTGGCAGTGAAGGCACCACACTCAGGAGATTTCCTGTTAGCTGTTCCCAATTCCTCCTTGGGCACTAGACTAGACCCACAGGCCATTCGGATTGGTGTTGCTCTTCGCCTAGCCGCCCCCATCCTCACCGAACATAGGTATATTTGCGGCAGGGCGACAGCTGATCAATTCGGACTTCATGGTCTCGTGTGTCACACAGCAGAAGGGAAGTATGCCAGACATGAGGAGGTCAATGACATCATAAAGAGAAGCCTCGCCACAGCCCGTTGCCCAGCTCAACGGAACCCCAAGTGCAGAGGTCTGATGGAAGCCAAAAGCGTCCTGAGAAAGCCACTATGCTACCTTGGAAGGATGGAAAGCAGATTGCCTGGGAATACACCTGTGCCGCCACATTGGCAGACACCTACTTGCCATACTCCGTAGTGGAAGGGGGTGGAGCTGCCAGCCACAGGGAGACCCAGAAGATCCGCAAATATGAAGACCTTCCCCCTTGCTATAACTTCATCCCAATAGAGTCGGAGACCCTTGGAGCGTGGGGCAAGTGTGCTCTAAAGTTCCTCAAAGAGCTGAGTGAAAAGCTCATCATAGAAACCAAGGACCACAGGGCGACCAGCTTCCTCTTTCAGAGACTCAGTGTTGCGATCCAGAGAGGAAATACCTGCAACATTCTGGGCACGCGGTCCACCGCCGGGGAGGTGGACGAAGTATTCGAGATGTAGCTCTGAGTTACCTACGTTGTTTTACTTTCTATTGCATCTTTGCGAATGTTTTGTCAATGTATTTTGTCTTTAAATAAAATATATATTAAATATAGGGGGTGGTAGAAGAAAATTCTCAAACAGCTTCAGGGAAAACCTTGAGTTTTCCCTGAAGCAAGTTTATTCTTTTCTCTGAGGATGAGGGTCCCTTGTGGTACCTCCCTATATATATATACATATATATATATATATATATATATATATATATATATATATATATATATATATATATATATATATATATATATATATATATATATATATATATGGTTTAGAAAGACACGTAAGCAAACACTATAACATATTTATTAGAAAACGTTTCGGTCCTGGGACCTTGATCACTTCTAACATACAGAGGTAGAAAGACATTATATATATAGGCGGAGAGTGAGATGTGACGCACGTGACCTGAGGAATGTCATAAGAACATAAGAATGGAGGAACACTGCAGAAGGCCTACTGGCCCATGCGAGGCAGGTCCTTATCAAAACAACCTCTGCCTATGATGAGGACGGGTAGACGATGAAATCATGTGACTCCTGTGTTGTTGGGTTGGTGGAGTCACATGATTTCATCGTCTACCCGTCCTCATCATAGGCAGAGGTTGTTTTGATATGGACCTGCCTCGCATGGGCCAGTAGGCCTTCTACAGTGTTCCTCCATTCTTATGTTCTTATGACATTCCTCAGGTCTCGTGCGTCACATCTCACTCTCCGCCTATATATATAATGTCTTTCTACCTCTGTATGTTAGAAGTGATCAAGGTCCCAGGACCGAAACGTTTTCTAATAAATATGTTAT
>NW_027195291.1:135000-145000 GCF_038502225.1 Cherax quadricarinatus
CCCTGTTTCGATAGATGTATTGAATTTTGTTGTTGGGGGTACACATAGCGCCTCTGCTCCCTCTCTCAATACCCATGGGGAGATGTTATTTGGCCCCATTGCCTTTGAGGTATCTAGCTCACTCAGAAGCCTCTTCACTTCTTCCTCGGTTGTGTGCACTGTGTCTAGCACATGGTGGTGTGCCCCACCTCTCCGTCTTTCTGGAGCCTCTTCTGTCTCCTCTGTGAACACTTCTTTGAATCTCTTGTTGAGTTCCTCACATACTTCACGGTCATTTCTTGTTGTCTCTCCTCCTTCCTTCCTTAGCCTGATTACCTGGTCCTTGACTGTTGTTTTCCTCCTGATGTGGCTGTACAACAGTTTCGGGTCAGATTTGGCTTTCGCTGCTATGTCATTTTCATATTGTCTTTGGGCCTCCCTTCTTATCTGTGCATATTCGTTTCTGGCTCTACGACTGCTCTCCTTATTCTCCTGGGTCCTTTGCCTTCTATATTTCTTCCATTCCCTAGCACACTTGGTTTTTACCTCCCTGCACCTTTGGGTAAACCATGGGCTCATCCTGGCTTTTTCATTATTCCTGTTACCCTTGGGTACAAACCTCTCCTCAGCCTCCTTGCATTTTGTTGCTACATATTCCATCATCTCATTAACTGGCTTCCCTGCCAGTTCTCTGTCCCACTGAACCCCGTTCAGGAAGTTCCTCATTCCTGTGTAGTCCCCTTTCTTGTAGTTTGGCTTCATTCGTCCTGGCCTTCCTGCTTCTCCCTCCACTTGTAGCTCTACTGTGTATTCGAAGCTTAAAACCACATGGTCACTGGCCCCAAGGGGTCTTTCATATGTGATGTCCTCGATATCTTCACTACTCAAGGTGAATACTAAGTCCAGCCTTGCTGGTTCATCCTCTCCTCTCTCTCTTGTAGTGTCCCTTACGTGTTGGTACACGAAGTTTTCCAGTACCACCTCCATCATCTTAGCCCTCCATGTATCTTGGCCTCCATGCAGGTCCAAGTTCTCCCAATCGATCTCCTTGTGGTTAAAGTCACCCATGATCAGGAGCTTTGCCCTGCATGCATGAGCTCTTCTGGCCACTCTAGCCAGTGTGTCAACCATCGCTCTATTGCTCTCGTCGTACTCTTGCCTTGGCCTCCTGCTGTTCTGTGGTGGGTTATACATCACTGCTATTACCACCTTGGGACCTCCAGAGTGAAGCGTTCCCGCTATGTAATCACTTTCTTCTCCGCTGTCTCCTCTCTCCAGCTCATCAAAATTCCAGCAATTTTTGATCAGCAATGCCACTCCTCCACCCCCCTGTTCCCTCTGTCTTTCCTCAGGATTTGGTATCCCGTTGGAAAGATGGCATCTGTTATCATACCTGTAAGCTTGGTTTCTGTGAGAGCTATGATGTCCGGTGATGCCTCTTTGACTCTTTCATGCCACTCCTCCCACTTATTTGTTATTCCATCAGCGTTTGTGTACCATACCTTCAGTTTCCTTTCCAACACTGTGGTTTGGGGGGCCTGTGAGGGTGGGAGACCTGGTAGCATACTGTGGGATTCTGTAGCTCGGTGTTGAGTGGAGGCTGTGGGTATGGATTGTAGTGTGTGTTGGGATGGTGTGATAGGTTGTATGGTTCTGAGAATAGTTGTGTGTGTGCTTGCCTTTGCTGTTCTGTTCTGCTCTGACTGACCTCTGCTGGTTCCATCCTTGTCTCTTTTCCTAGCTCCTTTCGCTTTTTTTGTCCTCTCCCTCAGCTGCTGTCGTTCTGATTGTGTTCTGTCTCTGTCTAGGAACACCCTCTTGTACTCTTCCGAGTATTTCAATCATGGTTTCTCTTGGAGGATCCTGTTCCGCACTGTTTCCGTCCTGAGAATCAGCTTGATTGGTCGGTTTCTCCCCTTCGAGTACCCCCCTATTCTCTGAAAATTTACAATCTCGTCCATCTCTTCACCTATTTCCGTGATGATTTTCTCAATCTCCTTTCTTTCTTCCTGCTGCCTTTCAGTGTGTGTCCTTTCCTCTCTCTCCTGAAGCCCATGGATAAACACTGATTTTGCCCTTTCCTCCTCCCATTGCCTCACCCTCTGTGACTGGATCCTTCCTGTATGTGGTCAGTTTCTCCCTTGATTTTTCCAGTGGCTCTTGTTTGCATGGTTGTGCCTCAGCATTCGACCTATCAACCTCTCCATCTGCACCCAGCTGTTCTTCCCTTTCACTCCTTGGCCCTCCTTGGCAGGCTGATATGACCTTAGCATAATTCATAATTCCTTCCTTCCTGTTCGGCCTCGCAGCTTCATATGCTGTGTCTTCTCTGGTCACTGCCCCTGTAACTCGCTTCAGCCTATTTATCTCAACTTCTAGGACCCTTATCTTGGCTACTGCAGTTTCGACTTGTGCCTCCCAATTCTTTGTCTCCTTCTCCAGCCTCTTTTCCAATTTCACAGAGAGCTCTTTCTCCATTTTTTCAGAAAGCTCTCCTAATTTTCTCTCCCACTCTTGTTCCATCCTTTTCCACTGCTCCTCCATCCACTCCTCCCTACCAGAACCATTCTCATCTGATCCTTGGTTCCTGCAAGTCCCCACCATTTTTTTTTTGTGAGAGAAGAGAGAAGGGAAAGGTAGAAGGAGAGAGAGAGGAGAAGAGTGAGAAGGGAAAGGGGGAGAGAGAGTGTGAGAGGGGGAAAGATAGAGAAGGGAAGGGAAGGAGAGGGGGAGAGTGAGAAGGGAAAAATGGGGAAGAGATGGAGAGAGAGAGAGAGAGAGAGAGAGAGAGAGAGAGAGAGAGAGAGAGAGAAGGGAAGGTAGAAAGAGAGAGGGGGATAGTGAGAAGGAAAAAGGGGAAGAGAGAGTGAGAGTGAGAGTGAGAGAGAAAGGGGGGAGAGAGAGTGAAGGGAAGGGTAGGAGAGGGGGAGAGTGAGAAGGGAAAATGGGGAAGAGAGAGAGCAAGAGAGAGAGAGAGAGAGAGAGAGAGAGAGAGAGAGAGAGAGAGAGAGAGAGAGAGAGAGAGAGAGAGAGAGAGAGAGAGAGAGAGAGAGAGAGAGAGAGAGAGAGAGAGAGAGAGAGAGAGAGAGAGAGAGAGAGAGAGAGAGAGGGAGAGAGGGAGAGAGGGAGAGAGAGAAAGAGAGAGAGATGGATAGATCTGTCATTTCAGCAGAGCCTTCAACATAGGAGGGATGTGGGTGGCCTTACTGTTATGTACAAGGCCAATATTGTCAAAATACCACACTTGGATCCACTTCACTCTGGCTGTACCCTTCTCCAGAACATCACTCCATCTGAGATCATACATACCCAGGATGACTAGAGTATGGAACACATTCGTACAGCATAATGATGTCAACAAGATAAAGTCAGTTGATCAAATGAAAATGCTGGCCCACAGATGGCTCCAACTTCATCCTGTTTCCTACTTGTATGTCTCATAACAATAAAAATGCTTTCAAATGAGCTGATGTAGGTAACAGCTCTTAGCTTGCCAATAAAGTTAGGAATCCTTAACCTGTAAATAGCTGTCAATAAAGCTAGGGATCCTTAACCTTGTCAAACCCTGTGTAAAAAAAAAAAAAAAAAAAAGAGAGGGAGAGAGGGAGAGTGGGAGAGAGGGAGAGAGAGAGGGAGAGAGGGAGAGAGGGAGGGAGAGAGAGAGAGAGAGAAGGCAAAGAGAGGGGGAGAGAGAGGGGGAAAGAGGGGGAGAAGGGGGAAAGAGGGGGGAGATGGAAGAGCGAGAGGGGAGAGAGAGGCTAGGGGGAGAGAGATGGGAAAAGGGAGAGGGGAGAGATAATGGGAGGGGAGAGATGTTAGAGGGGGAGAGATATTAGAGGGGGGGGAGGTGTTAGAGGGAAGAGATGTTAGAGGGGAGAGATGGGAGAGGGAAGAGAGAGAGAGAGATAGGTAGAGAGTGATAGGTAGAGAGAGATATATAGGTAAAGAGTGAGATAGGTAGAGATAGGTCTCTACCTAGGATAGGAAGAGAGGGAGAGAGAGAGAAGGAGCGAGGTTCAGATGGTCAGTTCACAGGACGGTGTGAAATCCTGTGTATGTGTGTGTTTGCGTGTGTACTACAGCTTACAAGTGCTTGTTCCTGTGTGTGTGTGTACTCACCTATACTCACCTATTTGTGGTTGCAGGGGTCGAGTCCTAGCTCCTGTCCTGGTGTGTGTGTGTGTGTGTGTGTGTGTGTGTGTGTGTGTGTGTGTGTGTGTGTGTGTGTGTGTGTGTCTGTCTGTGTGTGTTTGGGTGTGTGTGTGTGTGTGTGTGTGTGTGTGTGTGTGTGTGTGTGTGTGTGTGTATGTATGTGTGTGTATGGGTGTGTGTGTGTGTCTGTGTGTATGTGTGTCTGTGTGTATGTGTGTGTATGTGTGTGTGTGTATGTATGTGTGTGTATGGGTGTGTGTGTGTCTGTGTACTCACCTAGTTGTACTTACCTAGTTGAGGTTGCGGGGGTCGAGTCCGAGCTCCTGGCCCCGCCTCTTCACTGATCGCTACTAGGTCACTCTCCCTGAGCCGTGAGCTTTATCATACCTCTGCTTAAAGCTATGTATGGATCCTGCCTCCACTACATCGCTTCCCAAACTGTTCCACTTACTGACTACTCTGTGGCTGAAGAAATACTTCCTAACATCCCTGTGATTCATCTGTGTCTTCAGCTTCCAACTGTGTCCCCTTGTTACTGTGTCCAATCTCTGGAACATCCTGTCTTTGTCCACCTTGTCAATTCCTCTCAGTATTTTGTATGTCGTTATCATGTCCCCCCTATCTCTCCTGTCCTCCAGTGTCGTCAGGTTGATTTCCCTTAACCTCTCCTCGTAGGACATACCTCTTAGCTCTGGGACTAGTCTTGTTGCAAACCTTTGCACTTTCTCTAGTTTCTTTACGTGCTTGGCTAGGTGTGGGTTCCAAACTGGTGCCGCATACTCCAATATGGGCCTAACGTATACGGTGTACAGGGTCCTGAACGATTCCTTATTAAGATGTCGGAATGCTGTTCTGAGGTTTGCTAGGCGCCCATATGCTGCAGCAGTTATTTGGTTGATGTGCGCTTCAGGAGATGTGCCTGGTGTTATACTCACCCCAAGATCTTTTTCCTTGAGTGAGGTTTGTAGTCTCTGACCCCCTAGACTGTACTCCGTCTGCGGCCTTCTTTGCCCTTCCCCAATCTTCATGACTTTGCACTTGGTGGGATTGAACTCCAGGAGCCAATTGCTGGACCAGGTCTGCAGCCTGTCCAGATCCCTTTGTAGTTCTGCCTGGTCTTCGATCGAGTGTATTCTTCTCATCAACTTCACGTCATCTGCAAACAGGGACACCTCAGAGTCTATTCCTTCCGTCATGTCGTTCACAAATACCAGAAACAGCACTGGTCCTAGGACTGACCCCTGCGGGACCCCGCTGGTCACAGGTGCCCACTCTGACACCTCGCCACGTACCATGACTCGCTGCTGTCTTCCTGACAAGTATTCCCTGATCCATTGTAGTGCCTTCCCTGTTATCCCTGCTTGGTCCTCCAGTTTTTGCACCAATCTCTTGAGTGTATGTGTGTCTGTGTACTCACCTATTTGTACTCACCTATTTGTGGTTGCAGGGGTCGAGTCCTGTGTATGTGTGTGTGTGTGTGTGTGTGTGTGTGTCTGTGTGTCTGTGTCTGTGTTTGTGTGCGTGTATGTGTACTCTTATTCTCTGTTGTATGGGCTGATTTTCAGCTCCTGGCCCTGCAACGAGCCTTTACTGGGTTCACTCTTAACCTTGAGAGCATTATCATATTCTTAGAGCTGTTGTGGAACCTGCCTTGTCCACTTTGCTGTCCATGTTGTTGCACTTCTGACCACTCTAAGGTCAAAGAAATATTTCCTAATATCCCCGTGACTTATCTGTGTTTCCTTTTACTTCCGGCTGTGCTCTCGTGTACCTTTTTCCCGCCTCTTGAACAGCTTGTCCATGCCCACCCTATCAGTTCATCTCAATATTTTATTCATTGTTATCATATCATCTCCTGGTTCTTCTCTCCTCCAATGTCATCAAGGTAAGCTCCTTTAGTCTTTCCTCATACCTCGTACCACTCAGTTCTGGTACTAGTCTCGTTGTAAACCTCTGCACTTTTCCCAGTTTCTTGACATGATCAGTGGTAATGCTACTTCTGTCCCCCATTCTTAAATAATGGCATTATATTTACCGTCTTTAGCACCTCTGGCAGTTGTCCTGTGTCATTTGACTTGTTGAAGATTTTAGCTAACGGTACACACAGTGCTTCCGCTCCTCCTTTCCGGGCTCATGGAGAGATATCCAATCCCACTGCCTTCAAGGTTTCTAACTCGGTAATTTCTTTATCTCTTTCCCCGTTGTATGGTACTCTCTTATTCTTTGGCTCTCTAGTAATCATCCTATTTCCTCCGATAATTTGCCCTTAAATCTTTTGTTCATCTTTTCGCAAGATTTCCTGGCCGTTTAATGCGAGTTTTCTTCCCTTCGTTAGTCTTATCACCTGGTCCTTTACTGTCGATTTTTATCTTATATGACTGAAAACTTTGGTTCAGATGCTGCCATTTTCGGACTGAAGCTCAGGCTGTCTTCCTGTCCGTGGATATTCATTCCTGACTCTTCTGTTCGCTTCCCTGTTTTCTACCATTCTTTGCTTTCTATATATTTTTCCATGCTCTTAAAAGTTTAGCTTTTGTTTCTCTGAATTTCTGGGTGAATCGTGGTTTCACTCTGCTCTTACAACTGTTTCTTCTGCTCCTAGGTATGAATTTCTTTTCTGTCTCATGGCACTTTTCACCTACATATTTCTTTATCCCATTCTTTTTTTTTTCTTTTCTTTTTCCCACTGCACTTCATTCAGGAATTTTCTCATGATGGTGTAGTATCTTTTAACACTTGGTTTCTCCTTTCTTTAACAAGTGTTTCTCTCCTTGTTCATTTCCATTTGGTATTCAAAACTAAGTACTGTGTGGTGGGCAGTACAAAGCGCCTCTCTTTCTCTATTCTGCAAGTGTCATATTCGCTGAGGGTAAATAACAGGTCCAGCCTTGCTGGTTCATTCCCTCCTCTGTGTTTGTGTCTCTGACGTGTTAGCACATAAAGTTTCGGATCACCTGAATCGTCTTATCCCCTCCACGTGAGCAACATGTTGCATATGTGAGCTAGTGTTGCACCACCCTCCTTCCATGGAACACTGGAGCTAAACAGCTGGTCAAGAGTTCAGACGTCTGCTTCACTGACAGTCGGTTTTAGTTTGAACTTGCGGGTGTGTTGGCATGTGTGCATGTTAGTGTGAAATCTTTTATTACACAGAGCACTGACTGACCTTTTGATCCTCGTGCTCGGTAAATTATAAAAATTCTATCTTCACTGGTGCTCGAAAAGAGATTTTCGTTTTGTTTTTTCCTCGTGACAAACACAGCTTCCCGAACAAAATGTGTTCTTATATCAAACTGTTTTCGTGGTTTATTAACGTGGAAGAGAATTTGTTGCGCATTATGTGTGAGGGATCAATTTTAACTGTTATTTATTGTTTGTTGACAGAGCCTGGGGAGATGACCCGCCCCGTCATACAGGACAAACGACGCACCATCACAGTGCCAGAGGGCGGCACGCTTGTACTCCCTTGTGTTGCCACAGCTACACCCACACCCACTGTAAGGTTAGTGCCACACCCACGCCCTTTGTCAGATAGATTCTACGCCCACACTCGCCCTCAGTCCCACACTTCCAGATCACTATTGATAAAGAAACTCTCAAGTATATATGTGGCCCGGTGGTCTGGTGGCTAAAGCTCCCGCTTCACACACGGAGGGCCCGGGTTCGATTCCCGGCGGGTGGAAATTCCGACACGTTTCCTTACACCTCTTGTCCTGTTCACCTAGCAGCAAATAGGTACCTGGGTGTTAGTCGACTGGTGTGGGTCGCATCCTGGGGGACAAGATTAAGGACCCCAATGGAAATAAGTTAGACAGTCCTCGATGACGCACTGACTTTCTTGGGTTATCCTGGGTGGCTAACCCTCCGGGGTTAAAAATCCGAACGAAATCTTATCTTATCTTATCTTATGTACCAAGGCGAAGAGGAGGTAAGTAGACGGTGTATCAGAGTTATCGGTCTTCAAGACGCCACTCACAGCTCAACAATTGTTTAATGAAGACCCGCACAGAATAACTTTACGCATGCTACCAAGATAAGAGATGAAATACGTTGTAGGAGTATAATACACAGAGTTGGCGGTTAAAAACACACTAGCGGGCCAATTCAAGGTTTTAAATCGCATAAATCACTCTTCACCTCAGCCAGGATCATTCCCTTTTGTAATGTGCACATTCATTATACAACAACAGTTAAACAAATCTAATGTATATGTGTGAAATATCTCCTATGTCAGATGTGATCTTCAATGAGAATTTCATATAGACTGCGTACTCATGCCCTCATAAACACAACTTAGGAAATGTGTAAATATTTCATGGTCTTTATTGTTATGGTTCGAAACATGGCCTGGAAAATGCTTGTGGTCTACATTATAAGAAATGCTATGTATATTATAAGCAACCCTCTTACCTTCTGACAATATTCCTAATGTTCATACTTCCCATCTATGATCAGTTATGCAAAAATTTCTGATGATATTTTCATACATTCCGTTGGCCATGTTTCTGCTAGATCATACTGAGAGATGGTAATGCCCACACGAAGAATAATTCCAGCCGCCATGCTATAAGGAAACCCTTAAAGTTCACGTACCTGCTGTATTGTATACCTTCTTCGTCTGGTCTCTTTTGTCTGCTCCTGGATTCCCATCTTGTCTACTCCTGAGACTCAACTTCAACTTCTGTGTGTTCGTTATGTAATGTTTGCAACTCACGCTGCAGGATAGAATGTGACCGGGAAACACGTCCAGCTTTTGAAATATGAAAGCCAGAGTGCAGTGACTGCAACAATTCAATATTAGCCCACAACTTGGAGAAGAAACTTTAGACAACTTTCCAAGTTGTGGTGTATTAGTGAATATCTAACTTAGTTTTGGCCTTATTATGTAATTTATATGTAATTAGTTCGTTGCACGTTGTCCGTGTAGCTATTTTTTGTTAAAAGATGTCTAGCACTACGTAGCCAAGTTATAATCAAGGATAATCCCTCCGTCTAACTTACCGAACTCTCTCTCCCTCTCTCTCTCTCTTTCTCTCTCTCTCTCTCTCTCTCATATATAATCCTCTCAGGGGCTCTTGATCTAGGGAATTAGATCTGTACTCCAGTTCCCTTCACTGAGCCTAAATACCTTCCACCCCCCTCCCCCACAGGCGCTGTATAATCCCTCCGGGCTTAGCGCTCCTCCATGATTATAATAATCTCAGGGAAACCGGTTATTTTTATATAGCCGGACTTGAGTCCTGGAAATCGGAAGTACAATGCCTGCACTCTAAAGGAGGGTTTCGGGATATTAGCAGTTTGGAGGGATATGTTGTGTATCTTTATACGTATATGCTTCTAAACTGATGTGTTCTGAGCACCTCTGCAAAAACAGTGATTATGTGAGTGAGGTGAAAGTGTTGAATGATGATGAAAGCATTTTCGTTTTGGGGATTTTCTTTCTTTTTTGGGGTCACCCTGCCTCGGTGGGAGACGGCCGACTTGTTGAAAAAAAAAATAATGTTCGGCAAGAAACTAACAGAAAGAAAAGAATCAAAGCACCTAGAATAATCACAAGCAACCACCTCAAGCAGTGCCTATCAATGAGCAAAAAAACTAACATTATACTACATTAAAAAGCTTGTCCTAAAAAAAAAAAAGAGCTAACAGGCCAGCGCGCTATCCACTGGATTGCTAGTTTTCGGACACTGGCTTGCCATGATTTCGAACACTTCCTTGCCTGAGGTGTTCACAGTCGTGTCATCAAGACTTAGCGAGTTTCACACAGTGTAAGTTAGCATCAAACTTGCTGTAAACATAAATAAAATGCTGGTAGCAGAGAATCCTTTTTTTTAATTGAGTGTTTCGCCCAAGGCTGGGCTTTGTCCGG
>NW_027195291.1:147500-167500 GCF_038502225.1 Cherax quadricarinatus
ATGAGATGAAGATGGTCGTTGAAGTAGACATTCCATAACAATGGTCCCAGCACGCTTCCTTGTGGAACACTTGCCCCAATAGGATGTCTTTCTGATTCCGTTCCATTGAGAACTACGCTTAGAGATCTACCATGAAGGTAATCACTGAGGAGACATAGCGTAGAGCCTGCAGTTCCCAGTGCTTGAAGTTTTGCTAAGAGGCCCTGGTGCCACACCCGGTCGAAAGCGCCAGCAATGTCCAGCGCTACCACACAGTTGACTTTGGATTCATCCAGTGACTGGTGCCACTTAGTGGAGAGGTTTAACAACAGATCAGCAGCAGAGTAACCTTTCCTGAAGCCATGTTGACGATCACAAAGTAGTGAGTGGTAGTCAAAAAACCTCTGTCATTTGTCTTGAGATTATTGTCTCAAGGATCTTACCAGTGATTGACAGGAGTGACACTGGTCTGTAGTTGCTGATTCCTGCTCTGCTCTTCTTTTTGTGAACAGGGACTACATTTGCCTCTTTCAATAGAGAGGGCCATTTACACTGTACTAAGCAGTGCTGAAAGATGCGAGTTAGAGGTGCTGCTAGCTGGTCTGCACATCTCAGCAATCTTGGGCTCAACTTGTCTGGGCCCACAGCCTTTTCTTGGTCAAGCGATTTAAGAAGGTAATGCACCTCCTCCTGCCTTATTGTCACCACTGACAGTTTTGACACAGTTCTTGCAGCTAGACAAGGAGGGTTCCTTGCTGGATAAGGAACTTGCATTTTAGAAGCAAAGTGTTCAGCAAAGAGGTCCGCCTTCTCTTGACTACTAGTAGTGGTGGTCCCATCCTGTCGATTTAGAGGTGGAATGAGTTCATTAGGCAGATAACCTTGTCTGTCCTTGACCAGGGACCACCAGGTTTTGGAGCCTACCCTACCCTACCCTCTCTCTCTCTCTCTCTATCTCTCTCTCTCTCTCTCTGTCTCTCTGTCTCTCTGTCTCTATGTCTGTCTGTCTGTCTGTCTGTCTGTCTGTCTGTCTGTCTGTCTGTCTCTGTCTGTCTCTGTTTGTCTGTCTGTCTGTCTGTCTGTCTGTCTGTCTGTCTGTCTGTCTGTCTCTCTCTCTCTCTCTCTCTCTCTCTCTCTCTCTCTCTCTCTCTCTCTCTGTCTCTCTGTCTCTCTCTCTCTCTCTCTCTCTCTCTCTCTCTCTCTCTCTCTCTCTCTCTCTCTCTCTCTCTCTCTCTCTCTCTCTCTCTCTCTCTCTCTCTTTCCCTCATACAAAGTTTAGCGACAAACTAAACGAAACAGGAGAAGAAAAGGACCTTGGGGTAATCATCAACAACAACTTCCAAAGTAACCAACTATGTCTGTCTGTGAGCAGTAAAGCTACAGAATGTTTGGTTTCATGGCTAGTCATGTCAAGTACAAAACACCATACATCTTATTATCTCTATAATGTACATGTTAGACAGCATCCCGAGTACACCGTCCACTTTTTGATCTCCAATTGACATAAAAGAGGAAGACATAGTGGCGAGCGTGCAGAGAAGGTCAAATTGGTTCGTATTTTCACTAAGAAACAAGCTATATGAGGAAAGATTCAAAACTGTTAGGAAAGAGACTACGAGGTTTCATTTAAACTTTTAAGGTGTATTGAATGGTTTTGAGACACTCAAACACGAAGAAATGTTGTCAAGAACTTGAAATTACGGAATGAGACTTGAGACCAGGAGATACAACACGACCCTGAGTAAATTTTTTTTTTTCAAAAAGAATTATAGCAGAATGAATTAAACTTTTACGCTGAAGTTGTAATTGTGAGGACAGTATAGGTACTGAAGAGTCGCATGGACAGGCACTTTGAAAATATAAAATTCAAGGTTGTACCTTACTGGGGTGAACTGAAATCAATGGATTCCAGATGTTTGTTCAGCAGCTTCATCAAGTCAAACAAGTGACAAAGAACCACGCAGATGCATAATAATAATAGTGGTAGAAGAAGTATTGGTGTTGTTTGTGGTAGTCGTAGTAGGGTCGTACATGCACCTTCACCACTGTGTCCAGAAGTAGAACTAATGGTAACTAGAGGTAGAACCACTGGCACACTCAGTTCTGTAGGTGGTAGTGTAGTAAGAAAATAATTATAGTAAAAATAGTTGTAATAGTCAGAGGTAGTCTTTGCCTTCCATATACTGCCAGCTCTCCTGTAATTTCCATGCCATTTTTTAAATAGATTAAGGTTCATTTTTCCCTAGTTTCATGCCGGTAGTAACCGAACAGAGTGGAGGGTAGGTAGAGAACCTTCTGCTTTACCAGCCTTGCCTTAAACATCAAGTTAACTCATAATAGGTCTTAGTCATAAAGCAGATAGTTCTCAGCAGATAGCTTCGGTGTGACTTTAAGGTCTACTGTCATTCACAGTCTCTCTCTCTCTCTCTCTCTCTCTCTCTCTCTCTCTCTCTCTCTCTCTCCCTTGCTTCCTTCCCCCCAGTTACTGGTTCTCACATTATTTTCGAGTGGTATACATTATGTATGCTATAGGGAGAGGGTTTAGAGTTGGTGGTGAAAGACGGCGTAATTAGAGCGACAATGGAGCTAATTCTGTGACGTCACATGTAAACACGCTTCCCCCAGCAGGCTGCATTGTGGTAGTGAATGTTGTGGCTGAGCACCACACGCCCCTTCCGCACCATCTATTGTAAGTGTGTAAACAGTCAGCCCGGCTGTGTCCGCTGCAAATAAGGGACATATATCTAGCATGTCTGAACCTTAAACAGCACACCAGTGTGTGCGTGCGCGTGTACTCATGATAAAATAGGTGAACTGGACTAGCATGAACTAGCGCATGTTTTTTTAGTAAGGGGTTGAGGATAAATAGGTATCTTTTGGGGCCGTGAGAGAAGCTAGGCAGGAAGAGTTTGTGGTATGTTACTAGGACGGATATATAAAAATCAGTAAATAATATCAGGACATGATCTCATGCCTTTCTAGTTCCTGAGAAACTAGTTCCACTGCGTAATACTTAGTGGGGGGTTTTAGGGAGCACATCCACAATATCTGTAGTGTGTTCAAACATCCTAGTCTCTTAATGAATTGTTATTAATATTATTATTATTATTATCATTATTAAGGCAGCAAGAGCAAAATCAGTATAGCTTTCTCTTAATAGAACATAAGAACGAAGGAACACTGCAGCAGGCCTACTGGCCGATGATAGGCGGGTCTAACTCACACCCACTCATGTACCCAAAGTTCTTCCCACAGCTACGCTACCTGGGAGTTTGATCACTCATCTACAACTCTGTTGTCAAACCAGTACTTCCCAATTTCCTTTCTAAATCTAAATTTCTCCAACTTGAAACCATTGCTGCGAGTCCTGTCTTGGTTAGATATTTTCAACACGCTGTATATAGTGCCTTTTATTTATTTCTGTTTTGCTTTTGTACATTTAATAATAATATCTTCCCTAATTCTTCGTCTTTCCAGAGAGTGCAGAGCACAAGTTTACTGCCTTCACAATAATTTGGTTGGAAAGGTTTCTAATACATGGAATAATTCTCTATATTTTCGAGCGCATTTATGTTCATCCTGCAATATGGAGACTAAAACTGAGCAACGTAATTTATATAAGGTCTAACCAAAGATATATAAAGTTTAAGTATTTCTTTAGGACTTCTACAATTTATATTTCTTGATTTGAAGCAAAGAATTTTATAAGTTTTATTGTGAACACTTATGCACAGTTGTCTTGGCTTTAAATTTCTGCTAATCAGAACTCCGAAATTTTTTTTCGCAAGTGCCATAGTTATTTCCTTTACCCAGGATTAAAAGCTAACATTTATTTTCATTGAACTGTATCTGCCACTTTACCCTTAACGTCAACCCCTCCAGGTCATCCTGGAGAAATTATTTAATGATTTATTTTAGTGTCATCGGCATATTTACTTACGTTGCTATTTATTACCTCATCAGTGTTGTTTATGTAATCTGTGAGCAACAAGGGTCCTAACACTAACCCTTGTGGTACACCCCTCGTAATAGGTCCTCATTCCGACTTCCTCCAACTAATGCAAACTCTGTTGCCTGTCAGCTGTGCCTCTACCCAGGAGTTAATTTCTTCAATGTGCCGTTATATTTTTAATCAGTTGCCTGTGTGTGGAACTTTATCAAAGGTCTTACTGAAGTCCATATACACAATATCATATAAGCCCCTCTGTGAAACCGTGCTGAGATTCGTTGATCAAATTATATCTCTCAAGTTGGCTTCTAATTGGATCAGCATTTGAGTTCATCAACTTTCCCATCATCTGAGGACTTGCAGAATCTCCCGCTTTGTAAATATTTTTCACATATGCCGTTTTCCACTTATCCGTATGATACCTGTTTATAGTGATATGTTGAAGATGTAAGCTAATGGTTTGCTCCTATTTCATTCTTATATTCCTTTAGAACTCTTGGAAACAGCTCATCAGGGCCCGTTGATTTTTTTGGCATCAGTCTAGTTGTTTAAGGACCATATCAAGAGTAACTTTGAAACTACACGATTTATTTTCGTCTTGACCTGTAACAATATTGTTTTCTGGGATTTCGTTTGTATCTTGTGTAAAACAGAGAGGAAATAAGTGTTGAAAATAGTACACATTTTTTTTGTCTTTGATTCCTTCGCATATTCTCTTTTGGCTTTCCTTATTCCTTTTTAATATCTCTCTCTTATTTAATATAATGATCAATAAGGTGACCCCTTACCTCTTTTGATGCGCTTTTTTTTCCAAGCAAGAGATGTTCGAGTCTATTGTTTATCCATTTAGGGTCATTCATGTTTTATCTAAATCCTCTTTTTGGGATATAAGCAGCTTAATCAGCTTGTACAACGCTTTGGAAAATGTCGTAATGGGAACCATCACCACCTTCTACCTGGTCCCCCTCATGATAGTTTCCTAATCAGGTTACCTCAGTCTACACTTCTCTAGTAATCACTCTGCCTTACATAATGTACAGTGCGAAAACACGGGACCTTAACTCTGTTAGTGTCATTAAGAGAATGCCATGAAATATTGAAACTAAGTGATTTGTAATCACTGCAAACTCTTCATTAACCTCAAGATTATCTGTCAGAGAATCATTGTTTGCCAGAAACAACTCCAATAGGTTATTTATCCTAGTTTAAATTTTCCCTAAAATACACAACAGCTCCGCCCCCTTCCTGTTGACTTTACTTAAATTTTATTGAGAAAGTCACTCAGGTCCACACAACCTCCCTTCATTACTGACCTATTTAGGCTGTATAACTGCCTCTCAGTATCAACCTCGTCCTCAGCTGCCTCTGTATCAACCTCGTCCTCAGCTGCCTCTCAGTGTCAACCTCGTCCTCAGCTGCCTCTGTATCAACCTCGTCCTCAGTTGCCTCTCAGTGTTAACCTCGTCCTCAGCTGCCTCAGTATCAACCTCGTCCTCAGCTGCCTCTGTATCAACCTCGTCCTCAGCTGCCTCTCAGTATCAACCTCGTCCTCAGCTGCCTCTGTATCAACCTCGTCCTCAGCTGCCTCTCAGTATCAACCTCGTCCTCAGCTGCCTCTGTATCAACCTCGTCCTCAGCTGCCTCAGTATCAACCTCGTCCTCAGCTGCCTCCGTATCAACCTCGTCCTCAGCTGCCTCAGTATCAACCTCGTCCTCAGCTGCCTCTGTATCAACCTCGTCCTCAGCTGCCTCAGTATCAACCTCGTCCTCAGCTGCCTCTGTATCAACCTCGTCCTCAGCTGCCTCAGTATCAACCTCGTCCTCAGCTGCCTCTGTATCAACCTCGTCCTCAGCTGCCTCTCAGTATCAACCTCGTCCTCAGCTGCCTCTGTATCAACCTCGTCCTCAGCTGCCTCTCAGTATCAACCTCGTCCTCAGCTGCCTCCGTATCAACCTCGTCCTCAGCTGCCTCTCAGTATCAACCTCGTCCTCAGCTGCCTCTGTATCAACCTCGTCCTCAGCTGCCTCTCAGTATCAACCTCGTCCTCAGCTGCCTCTGTATCAACCTCGTCCTCAGCTGCCTCTCAGTATCAACCTCGTCCTCAGCTGCCTCCGTATCAACCTCGTCCTCAGCTGCCTCTCAGTATCAACCTCGTCCTCAGCTGCCTCTGTATCAACCTCGTCCTCAGCTGCCTCAGTATCAACCTCGTCCTCAGCTGCCTCTGTATCAACCTCGTCCTCAGCTGCCTCAGTATCAACCTCGTCCTCAGTTGCCTCTGTATCAACCTCGTCCTCAGTTGCCTCTCAGTGTTAACCTCGTCCTCAGCTGCCTCAGTATCAACCTCGTCCTCAGCTGCCTCTGTATCAACCTCGTCCTCAGCTGCCTCTCAGTATCAACCTCGTCCTCAGCTGCCTCTGTATCAACCTCGTCCTCAGCTGCCTCTCAGTATCAACCTCGTCCTCAGCTGCCTCTGTATCAACCTCGTCCTCAGCTGCCTCAGTATCAACCTCGTCCTCAGCTGCCTCTGTATCAACCTCGTCCTCAGCTGCCTCTCAGTATCAACCTCGTCCTCAGCTGCCTCTGTATCAACCTCGTCCTCAGCTGCCTCAGTATCAACCTCGTCCTCAGTTGCCTCTGTATCAACCTCGTCCTCGGCTGCCTCTGTATCAACCTCGTCCTCAGCTGCCTCTGTATCAACCTCGTCCTCAGCTGCCTCTGTATCAACCTCGTCCTCAGCTGCCTCTGTATCAACCTCGTCCTCAGCTGCCTATGAATTCAAAGCAGATTACTGCAGCGCTATCACGTCGTGGTGGCGGCCCTGATGAACTGTATGCAAGGGTTCTAAAGGAATGTAAAGAGGAGCTTAGCACACCTTTGGCTAATCTTTTCAACATATCACTACAAACTGGCATGGTGCCAGATAAGTGGAAAATGGCAAATGTGATACCTATTTTCAAAACAGGTGACAGGTCCTTAGCTTCGAACTATAGACCAATAAGCCTAACCTCCATAGTGGGAAAATTTATGGAATCAATAATTGCCGAGGCAGTTCGTAGCCACCTTGAAAAGCATAAATTAATCAACGAATCTCAGCATGGTTTTACAAAGGGGCGTTCCTGCCTTACGAATTTATTAACTTTTTTCACTAAGGTATTTGAGGAGGTAGATCATGGTAATGAATATGATATTGTGTATATGGACTTCAGTAAGGCTTTTGACAGGGTCCCACATCAGAGACTATTGAGGAAAATTAAAGCACATGGAATAGGAGGAGAAATTTTTTCCTGGATAGAGGCATGGTTGACAAATAGGCAGCAGAGAGTTTGCATAAATGGGGAGAAATCAGAGTGGGGAAGCGTCACGAGCGGTGTTCCACAGGGGTCAGTGTTGGGCCCCCTGCTGTTCACAATCTACATAAACGACATAGATGAGGGCATAAAGAGCGACATCGGCAAGTTTGCCGATGACACCAAAATAGGCCGTCGAATTCATTCTGACGAGGACATTCGAGCACTCCAGGAAGATTTGAATAGACTGATGCAGTGGTCGGAGAAGTGGCAGATGCAGTTTAATATAGACAAATGCAAAGTTCTAAATGTTGGACAGGACAATAACCATGCCACATATAAACTAAATAATGTAGATCTTAATATTACGGATTGCGAAAAAGATTTAGGAGTTCTGGTTAGCAGTAATCTGAAACCAAGACAACAGTGCATAAGTGTTCGCAATAAAGCTAATAGAATCCTTGGCTTCATATCAAGAAGCATAAATAATAGGAGTCCTCAGGTTGTTCTTCAACTCTATACATCCTTGGTTAGGCCTCATTTAGATTATGCTGCACAGTTTTGGTCACCGTATTACAGAATGGATATAAATTCTCTGGAAAATGTACAAAGGAGGATGACAAAGATGATCCCATGTATCAGAAACCTTCCCTATGAGGATAGACTAAGGGCCCTGAAACTGCACTCTCTAGAAAGACGTAGAATTAGGGGGGATATGATTGAGGTTTATAAGTGGAAGACAGGAATAAATAAAGGGGATGTAAATAGTGTGCTGAAAATATCTAGCCTAGACAGGACTCGCAGCAATGGTTTTAAGTTGGAAAAATTCAGATTCAGGAGGGATATAGGAAAGTACTGGTTTGGTAATAGAGTTGTGGATGAGTGGAACAAACTCCCAAGTACAGTTATAGAGGCCAGAACGTTGTGTAGCTTTAAAAATAGGTTGGATAAATACATGAGTAGATGTGGGTGGGTGTGAGTTGGACCTGATAGCTTGTGCTAACAGGTCGGTTGCCGTGTTCCTCCCTTAAGTCAATGTGACCTGACCTGACTAGGTTGGGTGCATTGGCTTAAGCCGGTAGGGACTTGGACCTGCCTCGCATGGGCCAGTAGGCCTTCTGCAGTGTTCCTTCGTTCTTATGTTCTTATGTTAACTGCATACATGAATGTCAAGCTTCAACAAAGTTTGTGTGACTGTATTCATGGCTGCCTTCAACATTGCTAGCTGCGTCTGCGGGCCAAGGCTTGAAGGCACCGCACAGTGTAATAGTGTTGCCACGTGCCTTGCAATTTATATGCATCGCAGTGCTCCTCCACACGGTGCACCTCCACACCGTGCTCCACACTGTGCTCCTCCACAGGATGCTCTTCCACAGGATGCTCCTCCACAACATGCTCCTCCACACCATGCTCCTCCACACTATGCTCCTAAACATTGTGCTCCTCCGCTAGGTGCTCTTCCACACGGTGCTCCTCCACACGGTGCTCATCCACACGGTGCTCCTCCACACGGTGCTCCTCCACACGGTGCTCCTCCACACGGTGCTCCTCCACACGGTGCTCCTCCACACGGTGCTCCTCCACACGGTGCTCCTCCACACGGTGCTCCACCACACGGTGCTCCACCACACGGTGCTCCTCTCCACAGTGCTCCTCCACACGGTGCTCCTCCACACGGTGCCCCTCCACACAGTGCTCCTCCACACGGTGCTCCTCCACACGGTGCTCCTCCACACGGTGCTCCTCCACACGGTGCTCCTCCACACGGTGCTCCTCCACACGGTGTTCCTCCACACGGTACTCCTCCACACGGTGCTCCTCCACACGGTGTTCCTCCACACGGTACTCCTCCACACGGTGCTCCTCCTCACAGTGTTCCTCCACACGGTGCTCCTCCACACGGTGCTCCTCCACACGGTGCTCCTCCACACAGTGTTCCTCCACACGGTGCTCCTCCACACGGTGCTCCTCCACACGGTGCTCCTCCACACGGTGCTCCTCCACACGGTGCTCCTCCACACAGTGTTCCTCCACACGGTGCTTCTCCACACGGTGCTCCTCCACACGGTGCTCCTCCACACGGTGCTCCTCCACACGGTGCTCCTCCACACAGTGCTCCTCCACACGGTGCTCCTCCACACGGTGCTCCTCCACACGGTGCTCCTCCACACGGTGCTCCTCCACACGGTGCTCCTCCACACGGTGCTCCTCCACACAGTGTTTCTCCACACGGTGCTTCTCCACACGGTGCTCCTCCACACGGTGCTCCTCCACACGGTGCTCCTCCACACGGTGCTCCTCCACACAGTGTTCCTCCACACGGTGCTTCTCCACACGGTGCTCCTCCACACGGTGCTCCTCCACACGGTGCTCCTCCACACGGTGCTCCTCCACACAGTGTTCCTCCACACGGTGCTCCTCCACACGGTGCTCCTCCACACGGTGCTCCTCCACACGGTGCTCCTCCACACGGTGCTCCTCCACACGGTGCTTCTCCACACGGTGCTCCTCCACACGGTGCTCCTCCACACGGTGCTCCTCCACACGGTGCTCCTCCACACGGTGCTTCTCCACACGGTGCTCCTCCACACGGTGCTCCTCCACACGGTGCTCCTCCACACGGTGCTCCTCCACACGGTGCTCCTCCACACGGTGCTCCTCCACACAGTGTTCCTCCACACGGTGCTCCTCCACACAGCGTTCCTCCACACGGTGCTCCTCCACACGGTGCTCCTCCACACGGTGCTCCTCCAAACAGTGTTCCTCCACACGGTGCTCCTCCACACGGTGCTCCTCCACACGATGCTCCTCCACACGGTGCTCCTCCACACAGTGTTCCTCCACACGGTGCTCCTCCACACGGTGCTCCTCCACACGGTGCTCCTCCACACGGTGCTCCTCCACACGGTGCTCCTCCACACGGTGCTCCTCCACACGGTGCTCCTCCACACGGTGCTCCTCCACACGGTGCTCCTCCACACGGTGCTCCTCCACACGGTGCTCCACCACACGGTGCTCCTCCACACGGTGCTCCTCCACACGGTGCTCCTCCACACGGTGCTCCACCACACGGTGCTCCTCCACACGGTGCTCCTCCACACGGTGCTCCACCACACGGTGCTCCTCCACACGGTGCTCCTCCACACGGTGCTCCTCCACACGGTGCTCCTCCACACAGTGCTCCTCCACACGGTGCTCCACCACACGGTGCTCCTCCACACGGTGCTCCTCCACACGGTGCTCCTCCACACGGTGCTCCACCACACGGTGCTCCTCCACACGGTGCTCCACCACACGGTGCTCCACCACACGGTGCTCCTCCACACGGTGCTCCTCCACACGGTGCTCCTCCACACGGTGCTCCACCACACGGTGCTCCTCCACACGGTGCTCCTCCACACGGTGCTCCACCACACGGTGCTCCTCCACACGGTGCTCCTCCACACGGTGCTCCTCCACACGGTGCTCCTCCACACGGTGCTCCTCCACACGGTGCTCCTCCACACGGTGCTCCACCACACGGTGCTCCTCCACACGGTGCTCCACCTCACGGTGCTCCACCACACGGTGCTCCTCCACACGGTGCTCCTCCACACGGTGCTCCTCCACACGGTGCTCCACGACACGGTGCTCCTCCACACGGTGCTCCTCCACACGGTGCTCCACCACACGGTGCTCCTCCACACGGTGCTCCTCCACACGGTGCTCCTCCACACGGTGCTCCTCCACACGGTGCTCCTCCACACGGTGCTCCACCACACGGTGCTCCTCCACACGGTGCTCCTCCACACGGTGCTCCTCCACACGGTGCTCCACCACACGGTGCTCCTCCACACGGTGCTCCTCCACACGGTGCTCCTCCACACGGTGCTCCTCCACACGGTGCTCCACCACACGGTGCTCCACCACACGGTGCTCCTCCACACGGTGCTCCTCCACACGGTGCTCCTCCACACGGTGCTCCACCACACGGTGCACCTCCACACGGTGCTCCTCCACACGGTGCTCCTCCACACGGTGCTCCTCCACACGGTGCTCCTCCACACGGGGCTCCACCACACGGTGCTCCTCCACACGGTGCTCCTCCACACGGTGCACCTCCACACGGTGCTCCTCCACACGGTGCTCCTCCACGCGGTGCTCCTCCACACGGTGCTCCACCACACGGTGCTCCTCCACACGGTGCTCCTCCACACGGTGCACCTCCACACGGTGCTCCTCCACACGGTGCTCCTCCACACGGTGCTCCACCACACGGTGCTCCTCCACACGGTGCTCCTCCACACGGTGCACCTCCACACGGTGCACCTCCACACGGTGCTCCTCCACACGGTGCTCCACCACACGGTGCACCTCCACACGGTGCTCCTCCACACGGTGCTCCTCCACACGGTGCTCCTCCACACGGTGCTCCTCCACACGGTGCTCCTCCACACGGTGCTCCTCCACACGGTGCTCCTCCACACGGTGCACCTCCACACGGTGCACCTCCACACGGTGCTCCTCCACACGGTGCTCCACCACACGGTGCACCTCCACACGGTGCTCCTCCACACGGTGCTCCTCCACACGGTGCTCCTCCACACGGTGCTCCTCCACACGGTGCTCCTCCACACGGTGCTCCTCCACACGGTGCTCCTCCACACGGTGCTCCACCACACGGTGCACCTCCACACGGTGCTCCTCCACACGGTGCTCCTCCACACGGTGCTCCTCCACACGGTGCTCCTCCACACGGTGCTCCTCCACACGGTGCTCCTCCACACGGTGCTCCACCACACGGTGCACCTCCACACGGTGCTCCTCCACACGGTGCTCCTCCACACGGTGCTCCTCCACACGGTGCTCCTCCACACGGTGCTCCTCCACACGGTGCTCCACCACACGGTGCACCTCCACACGGTGCTCCTCCACACGGTGCTCCTCCACACGGTGCTCCTCCACACGGTGCTCCTCCACACGGTGCACCTCCACACGGTGCTCCTCCACACGGTGCTCCTCCACACGGTGCTCCTCCACACGGTGCTCCTCCACACGGTGCTCCTCCACACGGTGCTCCACCACACGGTGCACCTCCACACGGTGCTCCTCCACACGGTGCTCCTCCACACGGTGCTCCTCCACACGGTGCTCCTCCACACGGTGCTCCTCCACACGGTGCTCCTCCACACGGTGCTCCTCCACACGGTGCTCCTCCACACGGTGCTCGCTAACAACTAACTTCAAACAAGACACAATGTGCAGCATTAATTTTTCTGCCTTGTTAGCTTCCTGCTCGGAATTAACATGTCAATAGAAGACGGGGTACGTGGGAGGGGCAAGCATGGGAGGGGGTACGTGGGAGGGGCAAGCATTCAAAGTTTATTCTCTATAAAGATTACAATGTTGAATTTACAGAATTTGGTTGTTGTGTGGTTTACAAGTAGTTAAATAATAATTACAGAGTGTACCACTAGAACGCCTAGCATGGCTAGGCATTACAGAGTGTACCACTAGAACGCCTAGCATGGCTAGGCATTACAGAGTGTACCACTAGAACGCCTAGCATGGCTAGGCATTTCGGGCAGACTTAGTTCAATTCTTTATTTTAAAATATTACAAATTATGAGATAAGTTGGTATTATGGCTAAGTGACTAAATACTAGTTTGTGTGTTTAGCAATGTGAATGCTTTTGTTTTGGCACGGTACATAGTTTCAGTATTGGAGTATCATAGGATTCATTATTTTAAGATTGAGATTAATATTTCTGTTTATGGTCAAATGAGTGAGTGAGTGTAAGTGTGAACCACCAGGTGGTATTCGTGTAGTTAGTTGATGGGGTGTATCAGGGAGATAAGATGTTTTCTAATGGTAGTTTTGAAGGTGATGAATGTGTCTGTAATTCTAGAGGAAGGGGGTGCGTGGGAGGGGCAAGCATCTGAGGAGGTACGTGGGAGGGGCAAGCATGGGAGGGGGTACGTGGTAGAAGCAAGCATATGAGGAGGTACGTGGGAGGGGCAAGCATGGGAGGGGGTACGTGGGAGCGGCAAGCATGGGAGGGGGTACGTGGGAGGGGCAAGCATACAAAGGTGTACATGGGAGGTGGACAAAATGAGAGAGATGCGTGGAAGAGCGTCATGCATGGGTGAAGACGTAGGAGAGCGTCATGCATGGTAGGGGGTGCGTGGGAGAGCATCATACATGTGAAAGGTGGGTGTGAGGGCTGCTCCCACTACCTTTTCAGTAACTCTGAGTATTAGTACTATCTGGTCACATGCCGGGCCTTAGTACTATCTTGCTAAATACTGGTGGTGGTGGTAGGTGGTGAAAGGAGGGTAGTAGGTGGGGACTACTGATGGTGAAAGGAGGGTAGTAGGTGGGGACTACTGATGGTGAAGGGAGGGTAGGAGGAGAGGAATACTGGTGGTGAAGGGACGGTAGGAGGTGGGGACTATTGGTAGTGAAGGGAGGGTAGGAAGTGGGGACTAGTGGTGGTGAAGGGAAGGTAGGAAGTAGGGACTAGTTTTGGTGAAGGGAGGGTAGAAGGTGGGGACTAGTGGTGGTGAAGGGAGGGTATGAGGTGGGGACTAGTGTTGGTGAAGGGGGCTAGGAAGTGGGGACTAGTGGTGGTGAAGGGAGGGTAGGAAGTGGGGACTAGTGGTGGTGAAGGGAGGGTAAGAAGTGGGGAGTAGTGGTGGTGAAGGGAGGGTAGGAAGTGGGGACTAGTGGTGATGAATGGAGGGTAGGAAGTAGGGACTAGTGGTGGTGAAGGGAGGGTAAGAAGTGGTGACTAGTGGTGGTGAAGGGAGGGTAAGAAGTGGGGAGTAGTGGTGGTGAAGGGAGGGTAGGAAGTGGGGACTAGTGGTGATGAATGGAGGGTAGGAAGTAGGGACTAGTGGTGGTGAAGGGAGGGTAGGAAGTGGTGACTAGTGGTGGTGAAGCGAGGGTAGGAGGTGGGGACGAGTGGTTCCTCTGAATACTCTCGACGGCTTTGTCTGCTGTGTAAAGGGAGGACGATAGAGAGGGAGGGAGCAGGCGAGAGTGAGAGTGAGAGAGAGAGAGAGAGAGAGAGAGAGAGAGAGAGAGAGAGAGAGAGAGAGAGAGAGAGAGAGAGAGAGAGAGAGAGAGAGATGGGTGTTTACTACACCATGTTGCCCTCCGTACACGTTAGGTCTCCTCTCGTGGCTTGTTACCGGGATGTCAGTACCGAACTGGTGGCTTGTTACCTGGATATCAGTACCTTCCTGATGGCTTGTTACCTGGATGCCAGTACCGTCCTGGTGACTTGTTACCTGGATGTCAGTACCGTCCTGGTGGCTTGCTATCGGGATGTCAGTACCGTCCTTGTGGATTGCTACCGGGATGTCAGTACCGTGCTGGTGGATTGTTACTTGGATGTCAGTACCGTCCTGGTGGCTTGTTACCTGGATGTCAGTACCATCCTGGTGGCTTGTTACTGGGATGTCAATACCGTCATGGTGGATCGTTACCTGGATGTCAGTACCGTCCTGGTAGCTTGTTACCGGGATGTCAATACCGTCCTGGTGGCTTGTTACCAGGATGTCAATACCGTCCTGGTGGATCGTTACCTGGATGTCAGTACCGTCCTGGTAGCTTGTTACCGGGATGTCAGTACCGTCCTGGTGGCTTGTTACCAGGATGTCAATACCGTCCTGGTGGATCTTTACCTGGATGTCAGTACCGTCCTGGTGGCTTGTTACCGGGATGTCAGTACCGTCCTGGCGACTTGTTACCTGGATGTTAGTACCATCCTGGTAGCTTGTTGCCTGGATGTCAGTACCGTCATGGTGGCTTGTTACCTGGATGTTAGTACCATCCTGGTAGCTTGTTACCTGGATGTCAGTACCGTCCTGGTGGCTTGTTACCGGGATGTCAGTACCGTCCTGGCGACTTGTTACCTGGATGTTAGTACCATCCTGGTAGCTTGTTACCTGGATGTCAGTACCGTCCTGGTGGCTTGTTACCGGGATGTCAGTACCGTCCTGGCGACTTGTTACCTGGATGTTAGTACCATCCTGGTAGCTTGTTACCGGGATGTCAGTACCGTCCTGGTGGCTTGTTACCAGGATGTCAATACCGTCCTGGTGGATCGTTACCTGGATGTCAGTACCGTCCTGGTGGCTTGTTACCGGGATGTCAGTACCGTCCTGGCGACTTGTTACCTGGATGTTAGTACCATCCTGGTAGCTTGTTGCCTGGATGTCAGTACCGTCATGGTGGCTTGTTACCGGGATGTCAGTACCGTCATGGTGGCTTGTTACCGGGATGTCAGTACCGTCATGGTGGATTGTTACCGGGATGTCAGTACCGTCATGGTGGATTGTTATTATCTCTCATCTTCCTGGAACGCTTCCTGAGATGCTTCTATGTAAACATTTGATGGAGATCCCTCATAGCTTGGTAGTGGTGGTAATGACCCGTCATTTCATTGCGCATGATTTTGTTCTTACAACGAGGATGAAGATTTTATTTGATGGGTTGGAGAGAATAATTGTTCCCCAGTTATACCTTTTTCTTTTTCTTTGTGGCTATCATCAACGTTCTCTGATTTTATCAGCCACCTCCATGTTATTTTCGATGCTCTTGTCCCGATCACTGGCTACTGTGGGATCCTCTTATCACCTCTTACTTTTAACCGGAGGTATCTGTAGAGATCTCGGTGAGGCTTTATAGCATTTCTTGAATATACTTTTTAAGATTTTTTTTTTCAATTTTATGTCATGGTTTTAATGAGTATTTGTGTGTCGTAAATAAGTTAATTTTTGTAATGAATAAAGTGGTGAATGACAGTCCAGCACTCTGTTAATACTACAGTCTCTACCTTCCCAGTTAATACAGTCTCTCTTTCCATTTTCATGACCATTTGTTGTATTGAATTTGAGGTTTATCTAAATTTTTCTGCAATCTTTTTGTCTTTTTGTAGTCTTACATTCATAATTTCTCACAAGTTTTACAAGGTCATTAAACGCTGACATGTCGTAATCTATTCCTTCCGACAAGTCGTTTACAGATGTCTGAGTATGACTAACGCTGATTCTTCGAGGTACTCCGCCTATTAATCTTGCCAAGTCCGATAATTCCTCTTACACTTTTTTTTCTTTCTGCAGCTGTGTCTTCCTGCCACCTTTGCTTGCTTGCTCTCCCAGGTTATGTATCATGGATCAGTCATTTTGCTGGGAACCGTTTTAAAGACACTCTTACTCTCTAAGAATCTGGAGTCGACTGACTTCCCTCTCATTTACTAGATCTCCATCAGTCGTAATCTCCGGTACATACGTGATTCAGGATGTGTATTTCTTAAGTCTATCTTTTTCCAACACTTTGAGTATTTTGCACGTCACTGAAAGTGGTCTGTAATTTAGTGGCTCCTGCCTGTCTCCTTGTTTATATATATTGCTACCACAGTTTATTTTTTCCCGGTATCTCCCCAAGCGTTTTACTTATGCAGCTGATGATTAGTATCATTTGTCATGGCTTTTGTTGCTGCATTCTTAAATTGCTACTCTGCCCCTTCCTGGCGTCATTTTGTGACCTGTGTTTTTCAAAGCTGTTTGTGACTATGTATGTTTACTACTGCATTTCTGTTTCTGATTACTCATTTGATATTCCACGAGTAGTTGTGCTTATGGTGTCCCGTCTTCCATAATAAATTACACCATGATATTTTATTACATAATGAATTTCTCCCTAAAATATTCCATAATAATTTTTTTCATAGCTGGATGAGCCCAGCTCATTGAAGCTTGTACCGTTGTTTGTAAATATATACTTTCTGATGTTATCCCTGCACGTTTTTTTCGTCATTTGAAATTTAGCTTCTATTCTCACTCTTGCTGAGACCATGCAGACTTCCAGATTAGATTTTGCCACAGAAGTGACTAGTTTATTGTGTGTCCCATATCCATTCTGTGGACGGTAGCGCAAAAGCATATGGATACACAAAAGGCCTAGGAACTAGGCCCCAAAAGAGTTACCAGGAGCACATCTGGATTTATATCTACAGTTCACTTATCTGTTGCAAGTAAATTTAGGTATCCTATTTTTATTAATAAGATATCTTGACAAGTCACATAAGTTATTATACGTCTATCTCTATATTCCTTTAAGTGGACAATTAAACACATAGTGTTCAAGATAGTGACCATAGGGCTGGCCACATACTTGGCATTTGGTTTAATCATCATCTGAGTGTCTTCCAAACTGCCAGAACTACTTGTAAACAAGCTTAAGCCTAACCACTACAACATCAGTCAAACTGTTCACATCGCAACTTACTCCATAAATGTACTTATCTACGTTCATGTTATCATAGTGGGTTATAGATCTACTCAGGTTTCTAATTACATTTCTTTAACATTCAGTGTCATTATTTACTTCTCTCCTAATATTATTTCTAATGCTAAACACAGATACAACAAAGTTATATTCTACACTGTCCTTCAGAGTACTTGGCTAACGTGTCAATTTTATCATGAATGAATAATCCAATGTGTGATGGAATCCATAAAAATTGTACATTAATTCCTCTTTCCCTGATTTTTTAAGTATTTGTACCTGTCTTCTCCAGTGAGCATGTTGTTAGAGTCATTATGTGAGTCAAGAGCCTTCAGTGATGACATAGAATCAGTGATGTTGATAAAGTCAAGCTCTGTGTCATAAGTTAGACTTCCATATATTTTTCATTATCACTTTTTTTTAAATTATACAAACTTATTGCTATCTTCCGACGAGAAGAATGTTGAAAGATTGCCTAACTTAATTGCAAAGACGAGTAACCAAGAAGAATTCTTTCTCTCTCTCCAAACTATTAACCCTTAAACTGTCCAAACGTAGATCTAAGTTTTTTCAATATTTGAAACTATATAAAAAAGCATAGATCTTCTTTTTGTTTTGTTTTTTACATTTGAAAATGTGTAAAAAACTTTTATTATATTTGAAAATATGTAAAAAACGTAGATCTACTCTTGGAGCACTACGCATGTGAACATAGATCTGTTTGGACAGTTTAAGGGTTAATGAGCAAATATTGATAATTACATGTACTAGCGGGTTTAAGCATGTGTCTCTTGGCAATTCGGCTATAGTTCTAGTTTCCTCTTTCTCAGATAAGAGACAAAAGGCCGATGTTGAGTTTCGCATACGACTTAATAATCAACTTTCAGCTTTACAAATTAAGTAATTTGCCTTCTTAATAGCTCAAAATACAGATGCATGACACTTTAAACTTACTGGTTCTTGTCACTACTGACTACACTTTTCTCCCGTAATAACCAGCAACATGCTCGTGGGAGAGTCCGGTAACAGATATTTTTATAGACTACATCTCGTACTGATTTAAATCTTATATTAAAAGGTTAATAAATCGGCAAAAGAAAATAATTTTAAAGAAGTCGAATATATCGTTGTTATGGCATACGTAAGCATTGTAATTGTTATATATTTGTAGGAATTACAGTGCCTGAACTCTGAAGGAGGGGCGGACGTATGCTGCAGTTTTTTAATTATAGTATCGGCACGCTGCTGGCAAGTTAGTGATGGAGTGAGTAATAATGAAAGTGTTTCTTCTTTTTCGGGTCACCCTGCCTTGGTGGCAAATGGCCGATGTGTTAAAAAAATATTTGTTAAGTGTTAAATATATGATGAATTCAGATCTAACGGGAATACAATTAGAAGTCTAAGTTGAGCTATGACGTGTTGTAATAACATGACCATGAAGAAGCACACTGACGTAGCAACTTGCTATGTAAACTAAGAAATGTTGCAGTAGCCGGGCTGAGGCTTGTTTACAAGTACATCTGGAAGTTGGCAAGTAGATAACCGATGATTGATCTTAATATAAAATATGTAGTCAGCCTTAGCGTCACTTTCCTGAACACTGTTTACTTGACTGTCCATTTATTAAGGAATATAGATATATGCAGCAACATGTATCGTTATATGATAGATTAAGAATTACTACAGATACATTTGATACTAAAAATAAGAGCAAATGTTCTAAATTGCCTTGTAACAGATTAAATGATAAATAAATGACACATTTGTATAAAACAGATCACTAGTGTACCCTTTGCTAGCTCTGTAGGGTCGAGTTACAGTACCTTTGTGTATCCATGTGCTCTCGCGCTGCTGTCCTCAGCATGCACATCTTGACCACAATAACCTAGTCTCTTCAGCGGTAAAATTCCTTTTTCCTGGTGGGATGGGGAAGTGAATTGGTTTGGAAGTGAACTGCGGTGGGTTGATCTCTCTTCTATATCCCCTCCCTGGTATGCTGTCCCCTCACATTAAACTAGAGGTATCTGAAGAACCTAGATTTGGTAGCATAGACCTTATTCTTACCTGAGTTTGTGAAAGTAAGCTCTGGCTCATGGGCCAGCTTCTTTTTACTTTCGATTTACTAGTTTTAATTACTGTTATCGTATTCATGTTTACACCTTTGTGTAGTTCTGTTGCACTGTGTCGTTCCCTCTCTCGTAGTGTTGCACTGTGTCGTTCCCTCTCTCGTAGTGTTGCGCTGTGTCGTTCCCTCTCCCGTAGTCTTGCACTGTGTTGTTCTCTCTCCCGTAGTCTTGCACTGTGTTGTTCTCTCTCCCGTAGTCTTGCACTGTGTTGTTCTCTCTCCCGTAGTCTTGCACTATGTCGTTCCCCCTCCCGTAGTCTTGCACTGTGTTGTTCTCTCTCCCGTAGTCTTGCACTGTGTTGTTCTCTCTCCCGTAGTCTTGCACTGTGTTGTTCTCTCTCCCGTAGTCTTGCACTGTGTTGTTCTCTCTCCCGTAGTCTTGC
>NW_027195291.1:172500-175000 GCF_038502225.1 Cherax quadricarinatus
TAACGTCATAGTTCGTGGACGTGGAGTTCTTCCAGGAATATAAAGTTCGCGGGCCCCCCCCTAACGTACATTCATTTCGCGTTATCACATAGCTATCTCTTTCGCGTTTTCTCATGATTATCAAGTTTACATTTCCCCGGGGAGATGCATTTTGTATTTCCCTATGGTATCTTGTTCGCGTTTTCCAGGGATATCTATTTTGCATTTCCCCAGGGAAATTTATTTCGCATTACTGCATGGATATCTGCTTGACTGCCATCGATGGCTCGCTATCCTGGATAACATGTATCGCTGAGCTGCAGACAGGGCAAGGCAGGGCAAATTTTATTGACGGCCTTGACAGCCATTTGTGTGTGTGTGTGTGTGTGTGTGTGTGTGTGTGTGTGTGTGTGTGTGTGTGTGTGTTTGCGTGCGTGTATTTGTGTTTGTGTGTGCGTGTGTGTGTGCGTGTGTGTGTGTGCGTGTGTTTGTGTGTGTGTGTGCGTGTGTGTGTGTGTGTGTGTGTGGTGAGGGAGGGAGTAGAGGGAGGGGGTAGAGGTAGGGGGTAGAGGGAGGGGGACGATCTTTATTTTTCCCTTAGCGTCGCCCTACTTTATTGGCAAATATTTTAACGTCGTGCTTTTTTTTTTTATTTTTAAAGACGTGTATTCTGGCTCAATGAACTTTTCATTTTTATTACTTTATCGATGTACATTTGGGAGCTTTGAGAATTTAGGGTAATTTTTTTTATAGTGCCACTTATTTTGGGTGTATTTCTACGAGGTGTATATATTATAAAAAAAAATAATATCATGTTATACATTAGTGGAGCATTCCTGTTAAGATGTACTCAGCAATCTGCTGCCGAAAATGGAATAATATATGCTGAAATGCTACATGATATATGCTGAAATGTTGCATTCGTGAAGAACGAATGTAAAATTTGAGTGGAGTAATCGGTATTAAAGTGCAGCTTCCGGGTCACAACACATCACACCCTCGGGCCGAAGCGATGGAGTGATAATCCCAGACCGCGGGTTCATAACCCGATCACTCCACTGAATGGAATAATATGTTTAAGGGCGAAGGTAAATTGTTTTGATATAAATACTAAATCAAAATGTCTGAGGTGTGTGGAAAGAGAGCAAACATAAGAGTAGCTACAGCATCTCTTGGCCATCGCTAGATGGTACTATAAAATTTTTGACTTTTATAGTGTTTTATGCATTATACACTAGTCTCCTTTACCGAGGAAAATACCTAATGTATTTTTTTTATTTTTTACTTTTTATTTTATTTTACGCTAAAACTAACCTTGTTATCTAAAATAAAGTTGCATTTTTTATAATATAAAATCTGTTAATTTACCTCATATGGCCGTATCTTTCTCAATACCACCAGTACTTTCCTTATTTCTCTCGCCAGCTATTGCGTGTTACCTCGGTGAATAGGATAGTCAGCAGGAGTTGGAATGTCAGGTGACACAACCACTGCGACAACCTTGTAACTCTACACATCCTTCATGTGTTGTGTCAGGTGACACAGTCACTGGAACAACCTTGTAACTCTACACATCCTTCATGTGTCGTGTCAGGTGACACAGTCACTGGGACAACCTTGTAACTCTACACATCCTTCATGTGTTGTGTCAGGTGACACAGTCACTGGAACAACCTTGTAACTCTACACATCCTTCATGTGTTGTGTCAGGTGACACAGTCACTGGGACAACCTTGTAACTCTACACATCATTCATGTGTTGTGTCAAGTGACACAGTCACTGGGACAACCTTGTATCTCTACACATCCTTCATGTGTTGTGTCAGGTGACACAGTCACTGGGACAACCTTGTAACTCTACACATCCTTCATGTGTTGTGTCAAGTGACACAGTCACTGGGACAACCTTGTATCTCTACACATCCTTCATGTGTTGTGTCAGGTGACACAGTCACTGGGACAACCTTGTAACTCTACACATCCTTCATGTGTTGTGTCAAGTGACACAGTCACTGGGACAACCTTGTATCTCTACACATCCTTCATGTGTTGTGTCAGGTGACACAGTCACTGGGACAACCTTGTAACTCTACACATCCTTCATGTGTTGTGTCAAGTGACACAGTCACTGGGACAACCTTGTATCTCTACACATCCTTCATGTGTTGTGTCAGGTGACACAGTCACTGGGACAACCTTGTAACTCTACACATCCTTCATGTGTTGTGTCAGGTGACACAGTCACTGGGACAACCTTGTAACTCTACACATCCTTCATGTGTTGTGTCAAGTGACACAGTCACTGGGACAACCTTGTATCTCTACACATCCTTCATGTGTTGTGTCAGGTGACACAGTCACTGGGACAACCTTGTACCTCTACACATCCTTCATGTGTTGTGTCAGGTGACACAACCACTGGGACAACCTTGTACCTCTACACATCCTTCATGTGTTGTGTCAGGTGACACAGTCACTGGGACAACCTTGTAATTCTACACATCCTTCATGTGTTGTGTCA
>NW_027195291.1:180000-187500 GCF_038502225.1 Cherax quadricarinatus
ATGCCGCCATCAAGCTGATGCAACGGTTTAGCCTACTAATAATATCATAATGTACATTATGGTTCTAATAGCAAGAGATGATTATCTTACTCGAATGAACAGATAACAGATAACCTGCGTACCATTTGCTTTGAACATAGCTGCACACGAGTCGTTAAACACAGCCGTTATTGTTGTTCACTGGTCATACTTGCAATTTTGCCTCCGGTTTAATTAACAATTCATTATGAAAAGGATTAACCAAATGAGATTCTATCTGGACATGCCACTCTATATGAGATCCTAGATAAAACAGGATACACTTGGAGAGTGATGACCCAGGTTGAATTTGCAAAGATGGAGATAAAAGGTATAAAATACCGATGCGATGGGAAAAAAACAAAACATGCAATATAATGTGATCCTTTATTTACAACGTTTCGCCCATACAGTGGACTTCAGCAAATCACAAAAAGATTTGAAAGTTAAGACACATGTGCAACATCTGGATATCTTTATTGTAGTAGACGTTTCGCCATCCAGTGGCTTTATCAATACAGATTCTAGGACATAATAGGAAGACAGTAGAACTATATACAAAAGATGAGGTAATCAGTCCCTCGGCCTTGGAGTTAGTGTTCACAGCTTCATGGTGGAGGAGAATCTGGAGCAAAGACAGGAAGACTGGCGGTTTATATAGGCGTCAGTGGAAGGGACGGGCAGCAGACGAGGGCAGTCACTGGTAGGCGGGATTCCCCAGTGGAAGTAGGTCCTTCCCAAAGAGATGGGTTAGTTGCAGCAGCCGTGAAGAAGGTCTTGTAGATGTCCTCTGAAATAAGATTCCATGATGTTGCAGTGTCTGACAAGTTGTGCAAGAAAGGTATAAAATACCGACAGTATGAAAGTTAAGACACATGTGCAACATCTGGATATCTTTATTGTAGTAGACGTTTCGCCATCCAGTGGCTTTATCAATACAGATTCTAGGACATAATAGGAAGACAGTAGAACTATATACAAAAGATGAGGTAATCAGTCCCTCGGCCTTGGAGTTAGTGTTCACAGCTTCATGGTGGAGGAGAATCTGGAGCAAAGACAAGATAGACTGGCGGTTTATATAGGCGTCAGTGGATAGGGACGGGCAGCAGACGAGGGCAAAGTCAATAACTCCAAGGCCGAGGGACTGATTACCTCATCTTTTGTATATAGTTCTACTGTCTTCCTATTATGTCCTAGAATCTGTATTGATAAAGCCACTGGATGGCGAAACGTCTACTACAATAAAGATATCCAGATGTTGCACATGTGTCTTAACTTGCATACTGTCGGTATTTTATACCTTTCTTGCACAACAAAAAGATTTATTTGTGACTTGATAAAGTCCACTGTGTGGGCGAAATGTTGTCAATAAAGGATCGCATTATACTGCGTTTGTGTTTATTTTTCCACACTGCAAACATGACTGAGCTTGATAAAAAGTTATTCATAGAGAGTGGAAAGACTTGCATCTTGTTTAGTAAATGTGTTAAGAAGTATGTTAACATGTTGTTGTTATAAAGAAGAATACTGGTACAGTTATTGAGTGAATAATCACCTTATGGACACATCGGGAAGAACTTAACTATTAATAGCCTTATCATTAATAAAATACGGAAGAAAGTTTGGGACAAGGCTGAGAAAACATTTCAGATCTCATTATTGCCTTATACATTATTATTCTTTAATTTTTTTGTGTGTTTCATCTTCCTCAGGTCTTATTCGTTTTCTTTTATCTTTTTGTTCTCCTGTTATCTTCTTCATTAATTTTATTCTTTTGTTGGCTGGTACATTGATTCTTCATTGTTTATTCATTTTTTGATCATTTCATTTAGCTATTAGTTCAACTACTTTTTACCTTACAGCTGCTGAGGTTTATGTTCAGTTGAGATACATCAAAGATGTATTTTATTATTGATTATTATTCCGCGCTGTGCTGATAACTTGGTCTGTTTAACAGAAGTTAAAATAACTAACCATCACATCCGTCAGGCAAGATAAGTTTCATTTACGGGTCAGTAAACTTGCAGCTCTGTGTTGGGAGACTTGGGATGGGCAATGACGATATCGTAAAGTATTTGGCAATAAGTACTGTAGCTGCATATCTGTATTTATTTCATCCTGCCATCAGTGGAGAACATCTTGTTATGATACTACCATCTCTCTTCCCGGCCCATCACATACCGGGTTGTAAACTGAGGTTATCTTCCGGCATTCACCGTACTGGGGAGGCTGAGGAAGGGCAAATGTTTTATTAATAATTCAGTTTTAACTCGCTTTATCAAGTCAGTGACTGGAGCATGTTAGTTTTCTTTATAAAAATCCCGTGATAATTATATTTATTGCAAAGTGAGCCGTTCAGTGGAGCCGGTCCTATGGTGTGTGGTGCTGTGAAGGTGGGGTAGGTATTGTAGCAAGGACCCCTGGCTCACCCGCACTGGACTCTGTGGTCTGAGTAGATTGGAGCACCAAAATACGAGCTTGTATATATCCTTCATGGTGAGGGAGAACGCGTTTGGGAGGAAGATTTGGTGGAGGAGGGAGAAAGAGGACCTGTATGGACATCGTAAAAGAATCACGTCCGACTACCTCATGTGTCACTGGAGAATTGGCAGCTTTCCAAGAGATGATATCATGTTAAGCGCCCCTTGTTCATGCTCTTTGGTATCGAGACTTTGTACCAGAGCCTGATTGATCAGGCCATCAGGGCAGCGTCTGAGACCAGGCCACTGCGGATAAACACCCCTGGGATTGACTACAAATAAACCTCACTATTCACTTTGGGTTGTGTTTCTCTTTTCCATCAAATCTTTCTCCTTTCATTCTCTCTCCCACTGTGACATTTATATATAATCTTGTATATCAGCGCTACATTCATTTAAGTGGATAAGGTGTTGGTGTCGAACAACACTGTGTCTGAAGTAAAATCTCCTCACTGTGTAGTGTTTCTCCTCACAACCTGTGTGCTGTTGCAGTTCTCTTTTACCTGCACTTTTCTTACCGTCTTCAAGTTTTCTCTCGCAAATTGCTGGTGTTGCGCAGTTGCTGCTTCTGCTGTTCTGCAGCCACCACCGTCCCCTCCGCCGCCATCACCACCGTCCCCTCCGTCGCCACCACCACCGTCCCCTCCGCCGCCATCACCACCGTCCCCTCAGCCGCCACCACCACCGTCCCCTCAGCCGCCACCACCACCGTCCCCTCCTCCTCCACCACCACCGTCCCCTCAGCCGCCACCGTCGTCGCCCCACCGCCACCACCACCGTCATCGCCACCACTGCCACCGCCAACGTCCCCTCCGTCGCCACCACCAACGTCGTCGCCACCACCAACGTCGTCGCCACCACCGCCGCCATCAACGTCGTCGCCACCACCGCCGCCATCAACGTCGTCGCCTCCACCGCCACCGCCGCTATCAACGTCGTCGCCGCCACCACCACCGCCACCGCCGCCATCAACGTCGTCGCCACCACCGCCGCCATCAACGTCGTCGCCTCCACCGCCACCGCCGCTATCAACGTCGTCGCCACCACCGTCATTTCTACTACTGCATTAAACGTTTATTCGTGGTACGATATCATATGTCGTGCAAGTGAAACACTTTTTTTTTCCTAAGCAGCATAGAGTATGCGGACAGACATGGCAGTAACAGTGGCCTCGTTACTGCCAGGGAAAAGCACAGTCTCCTGGGAATATTAATTGTCATGAGAGTGCGTGTGGTGCGGTCTTTTCAAAGCAGAGCAGACCTCAGGACATCTCATAATTACTGCCTCTCACGCAAAGGCGGCACTTAAATATCAGTAAGTGATGGTAAATGGTTTGGCAGAATGTTCGTTTGTGTGTGTATGTGTGTGTGTGTGTGTGTGTGTGTGTGTGTGTGTGTGTGTGTGTGTGTGTGTGTGTGTGTGTGCATGTGTGTGTGTGCGTGTGTGTACTCACCTCACCTAGTTGTACTCACCTAGTTGAGGTTGCGGGGGTCGAGTCCGAGCTCCTGGCCCCGCCTCTTCACTGATCGCTACTAGGTGTGTGTGTGTGTGTGTGTGTGTGTGTGTGTGTGTGTGTGTACTCACCTATTTGTATTCACCTATTTCTGGTTGCAGGGCTCGAGTCATAGCTCCTGGCCCCGCCTCTTCACTGATTGCTACTATGTCCTCTCTCTCTCCCTGCTCCATGAGCTTTATCAAACCTCGTCTTATGGTTCCTGCCTCCCCTACGTCACTTGCCAGACTGTTCCACTTCCTGACAACTCTGTGACTAAATAAAATCTTCCTAACATCCCTTTGACTCATCTGAGTCTTCAACTTCCAATTGTGACCCCTTGTTTCTGTGTCCCATCTCTGGAACATCCTGTCTTTGTCCACCTTGTCAATTTCTTGCAGTATTTTATATGTCGTTATCATGTCTCCCCTAACCCTCCTGTCCTCCAGTGTCGTCAGGCCGATTTTCCTTAACCTTTCTTCGTAGGACAGTCCCTTTAACTCTGGGAATAGTCTTGTGGCAAATCTTTGTACTTTCTCTAATTTCTTGACGTGCTTGTCCATTTGTGTATTCCAAAATGGTGCTGCATACTCCAATATGGGCCTGGCGTACATGGTGTACAGAGTCTTGAACGATTCCTTACTGAGGTATCGGAAAGCTATTCTTAGGTTTGCCAGGCTCCCATATGCTGCAGCAGTTATCTGGTTGATGTGCGCTGCTCAGGAGATGTGCTCGGTATTATACTTACCCCAAGATCTTTTTCCTTGATTGAGGTTTGCAGTCTTTCTCCACCCAGACCATACTCTGTCTGCAGTCTTCTTTGCCCTTCCCCGATCTTCATGACATTGCATTTTGCAGGGTTAAATTCAAGGAGCCAGTTGCTGGACCAGGCTTGTAGCCAGTCCAGGTTTCTTTGTAGTCCTGCCTGATCCTCATCCGATTTAATTCTCCTCATTAACTTCAAATCATCTGCAAACAGGGACACTTCTGAGTCTATCCCTTCCGTCATGTCATTCACATATACCAAAAACAGGACAGGTCATAGGACTGACCCCTGTGGAACCCCGCTCGTCACAGGCGCCCACTCTGACACCTCGTCACGTACCATGACTCGTTGTTGCCTCCCAGTCCTATATTCTCTGATCCATTGCAGTGCCTTTCCTGTTATGCGTGCCTGATCCTCCGGCTTTTGCATTAACCTTTTGTGAGGAACTGTGTCGAAGGCTTTCTTGCAGTCCAAGAAAATGCAATGTATCTCTCTCTCGTATCTTACTTCCGTTACCTTGTTATAAAACTCCAGTAGGTTTGTGACACAGGATTTTCCTTCACTGCAACCGTGCTGGTTGTCTTTTATTTGCTTGCTTCTTTCTAGGTGCTCCACAACTCTTCTCCTGATGATCTTCTCCATGACCTTGCATACTGTACACATCAATGACACAGGTCTATGGTTTAATGCCTCGTGTCTGTCTTCTTTCTTAAAAAATGGGATTGCATTTGCCATCTTCCATACCTCAGGTAGTTGCCCAGTTGCAGTGGATGTGTTGAAGATTATTGTAGTGGCACACACAGCATCTCTGCTCCCTCTCTATGGATCCACGAAGAAATGTTGTCCGGTCCCACCGCCTTTGAGGTATCAAGTTCACATAACAGCTTCTTCACCTCCTCGTTGGTTGTTTGTATTTCATCCAGCACTTGTTGGTATATTCCTTGTTAGTGTACCTTTCTATTCTGACTTCCTGGAGTCCTTCCTGTCTCCACTGTAAATACTTCTTTAAATTTCATGTTGAGCTTCTCACATACTTCTTGATCGTTTCTTGTGAACTCCCCACCTTCCTTCCTCAGTCTGATTACCTGATCCTTGACTGGTGTTTTCTTCCTGATGTGGCTGTACGACAGCTTCTGGTCAGAATTGTCTTTCGATGCTATGTTATTTTTGTATTGCCGCTGAGCCTCCATTCTTATCTGGGTTTCGTTTTTGGCTAATATCTTTATTTTCCTGGGCCCTTTGTCTTCTGTACTTTTTCCATTCTCTGGTGCATTTAGTTTTTGCCTCCCTACATTTTTGAGTGAACTAAGGACTTGTTCTGGTCTTCACATTATTTCTGTTGCCCTTGGGAACATAGCTCTCCTCTGCCTCCTTGCATTTTGGTGTCACATAGTCCATCATTTCTTTTACTGGCTTTCCTACAAATCCTCTTTCCCACTGAACGTCTTGCCTGTGCAGTCTTCCCTTTTGTAGTTTGGCTTCTCCTGTCCTATTCCTGCTACCCTCTCCACTTGTAGCTCAACTATGTATTCAAAACTCAGAACCACGTGATCACTAGCTCCAAGGAGCCTTTCGTTCGTGATATCCTCGATGTCCGAGCCACTCAAGGTGAATACTAGGTTCAGTCTGCTGGTTCATCCTCTCCTCTCTCTCTGGTAGTGTCCCTAACATGTTGATGCATGAGGTTTTCCAGTACCACATCCATCATATTGGCTCTCTATGTTTCGGGACCCCCATGGGGCTCCAGGATTTCTCAGTCAATCTCCGTGTGATTGAAATCACCCATAACTAGTAACTTTGCTCTACCCATGTGAGCTCTTCTGGCCACCTTGGCTAGTGTGTCCACCATTGCTCTGGTGCTCTCTTTGTGTTCTTCTCTTGGCCTCCTGCAGTTCTTTGGCAGGTCAAACATCACTGCAATTACCACCTTAATGGCCCCCAGGCTGGAATGTTTTTACTATGTAGTCCCTTTCTCTCATTCCATCCATTCCTTCCATTTCCTCAAATTCCCACCGGTTTTTAATGAGCAGTGCAGCTCCTCCTTCCCTCTGCTCCCTCTATCTTTCCTCACAATCTGATATCTGGGTGGAAAAATTGCAACTGTTATCATCCTGGTGAGTTTCGTTTCTGTGAGTGCTATTATGTCTGGAGATGTCTCCTTGATTTTTTCATGCCACTCCTCACATTTTTTGTTATTCCGTCTGCATTTGTATACCAAACCTTCAACTTCTTTTCTAAAACTGTGGTCTGGGGGTTCGTTAGAGTAGCGGCAGCAGGAGACCTGCAACGAACTATAGGGGGGTTGCTGTGAAGGTGGAGTTTATATTAAGGTAGGTGGGGGCATTGGGTACTGCATGTGGGTTTTGGGTTAGAATATTTGGTTGCGTTGGGGTTGTCGGGGTTGGGGTCTTCTGTAGGTGGTTGTGAGGGAAGTTGTATTTGATCTTCCTCCTGAGTCTGGGTTCTCCTGTCCATGTCAATCTTTGCCTCTCTTTTCTCCTTTCGTCTTTGTACCCTCTATTTCAGTTTCTGACTTTGTTCTCATGTTTTGTCGCAGTCGAGATACACCCTCCGGTATGCCGACATGTCCCTTAGTCATGCTTTCTCCCACAGGATCCTGTTTCTAGCCGATTCAGCCTTGAAAATCACTCTGACTAGTCGGTTTCTTCCTCTTGCAAGCCTCCCAATTCTCAGACAATTTGCCGGCTAGGTCACGTCTTTTCCTACTGCTTTCATGATGGTTT
>NW_027195291.1:192500-217500 GCF_038502225.1 Cherax quadricarinatus
CCGAAGCCAAGTCTGGTCCTACAGTAAACAGGACACATGTATACACACTCACACTTATACACTCAGGGTGTGCACACTCGTGCTTGCATTTTTATTTTCCTGTATGAATTCATAAAACTCAACAAACAGTAAAGCGTCTCGTGCACCCAACACTGTCAAGTCAATACCAACTGAAACTACACAAAACTATGACTGTAACAACATAAACTTGACACGAGGTTACTGAAGCACTGCCTGTGTCATCAGCCCAGAGACAAGTAAACACACATTCACTCAAATTAGTATCCAGCTTAGTGTAACTTGTTTTATTTGTTCTCTCTCGGTGAAACCAGGTAGTGAGTTGTGGTAGAGCAAGATGAAAAGTCCGTCTTGCTTACTTTTGATGAATAAGGTGCATGAGTAACAGCCACAATGGTGTTGCACATGTCTTATTCATCAATTTGTCGGTATTATGTAACATTAATGTAATATTGCTTTTGAAGCGAGTCCTTGAAGGAAATGTATATTTTTTTTTCAACAAGTCGGCCGTCTCCCACCGAGGCAGGGTGACCCAAAAAAGAAAGAAAATCCCCAAAAAGAAAATACTTTCATCATCATTCAACACTTTCACCACACTCACACATTATCACTGCTTTTGCAGAGGTGCTCAGAATACAACAATTTAGAAGCATATACGTATAAAGATACACAACATATCCCTCCAAACTGCCAATATCCCAAACCACTCCTTTAAAGTGCAGGCATTGTACTTCCCATTTCCAAGACTCAAGTCCGACTATATGAAAATAACCGGTTTCCCTGAATCCCTTCACTAAATATTACCCTGCTCACACTCCAACAGATCGTCACGTCCCAAGTATCATTCGTCTCCATTCACTCCTATCTAACACCCTCATGCACGCTTGCTGGAAGTCCAAGCCCCTCGCCCACAAAACCTCCTTTACCCCCTCTTTCCAACCCTTTCGAGGACGACCCCTACCCCTCTTTCCTTCCCCTATAGATTTATATGCTTTCCATGTCATTCTACTTTGATCCATTCTCTCTAAATGACCAAACCACCTCAACAACCCCTCTTTTGCCCTCTGACTAATGTTGAAGAGGGGTTGTTGAGGTGGTTTGGTCATTTAGAGAGAATGGATCAAAGTAGAATGTATATATATATATATATATATATATATATATATATATATATATATATATATATATATATATATATATATATATATATATATATATATATATATATATGCAAAACAACCACTATGAAAGAATAATGAAATTCCAAGCGCTTTCGTGATTACTCACATTATCAAGGAACAATAAAAGTAATGCATCAAAGGAAGGGATATAAAGGGTATAGACCACACCTCACCATCATGTGAAGGTGAGGTTGGGTCGTTTTGCATATTCTAAAATCACCTGTTTACTGTGATCTTATTGCATATGTATATATATATATATATATATATATATATATATATATATATATATATATATATATATATATACAAACATTATATATATATATATATATATATATATATATATATATATATATATATATATATATATATATATATATATATATATATATATATATATACAAACATTATATATATATATATGTATATATATATATATATATATATATATATATATATATATATATATATATATATATATATATATATATATACAAACATTATATATATATATATGTATATATATATATATATATATATATTATATATATATATTATATATATATATTATATATATATATATTATATATATATATATTATATATTAAATAGCTCTTGTTCTTTTTTATTTCTTCTATTGTCCATGGGGAAGTGGAAAAGAATCTTTCCTCCGTAAGCCATGCGTGTCGTATGAGGCGACTAAAATGCCGGGAGCAATGAGCTAGTAACCCCTTCTCCTGTATACAATTACTAAAAAAGAGAAGAAGAAAAACTTTATAAAACTGGGTTGCTTAAATGTGCGTGGATGTAGTGCGGATGACAAGAAACAGATGATTGCTGATGTTATGAATGAAAAGAAGTTGGATGTCCTGGCCCTAAGCGAAACAAAGCTGAAGGGGGTAGGAGAGTTTCAGTGGGGGGAAATAAATGGGATTAAATCTGGAGTATCTGAGAGAGTTAGAGCAAAGGAAGGGGTAGCAGTAATGTTAAATGATCAGTTATGGAAGGAGAAAAGAGAATATGAATGTGTAAATTCAAGAATTATGTGGATTAAAGTAAAGGTTGGATGCGAGAAGTGGGTCATAATAAGCGTGTATGCACCTGGAGAAGAGAGGAATGCAGAGGAGAGAGAGAGATTTTGGGAGATGTTAAGTGAATGTATAGGAGCCTTTGAACCAAGTGAGAGAGTAATTGTGGTAGGGGACTTGAATGCTAAAGTAGGAGAAACTTTTAGAGAGGGTGTGGTAGGTAAGTTTGGGGTGCCAGGTGTAAATGATAATGGGAGCCCTTTGATTGAACTTTGTATAGAAAGGGGTTTAGTTATAGGTAATACATATTTTAAGAAAAAGAGGATAAATAAGTATACACGATATGATGTAGGGCGAAATGACAGTAGTTTGTTGGATTATGTATTGGTAGATAAAAGACTGTTGAGTAGACTTCAGGATGTACATGTTTATAGAGGGGCCACAGATATATCAGATCACTTTCTAGTTGTAGCTACACTGAGAGTAAAAGGTAGATGGGATACAAGGAGAATAGAAGCATCAGGGAAGAGAGAGGTGAAGGTTTATAAACTAAAAGAGGAGGCAGTTAGGGTAAGATATAAACAGCTATTGGAGGATAGATGGGCTAATGAGAGCATAGGCAATGGGGTCGAAGAGGTATGGGGTAGGTTTAAAAATGTAGTGTTAGAGTGTTCAGCAGAAGTTTGTGGTTACAGGAAAGTGGGTGCAGGAGGGAAGAGGAGCGATTGGTGGAATGATGATGTAAAGAGAGTAGTAAGGGAGAAAAAGTTAGCATATGAGAAGTTTTTACAAAGTAGAAGTGATGCAAGGAGGGAAGAGTATATGGAGAAAAAGAGAGAAGTTAAGAGAGTGGTGAAGCAATGTAAAAAGAGAGCAAATGAGAGAGTGGGTGAGATGTTATCAACAAATTTTGTTGAAAATAAGAAAAAGTTTTGGAGTGAGATTAACAAGTTAAGAAAGCCTAGAGAACAAATGGATTTGTCAGTTAAAAATAGGAGAGGAGAGTTATTAAATGGAGAGGTAGAGGTATTGGGAAGATGGAAGGAATATTTTGAGGAATTGTTAAATGTTGATGAAGATAGGGAAGCTGTGATTTCGTGTATAGGGCAAGGAGGAATAACATCTTGTAGGAGTGAGGAAGAGCCAGTTGTGAGTGTGGGGGAAGTTCGTGAGGCAGTAGGTAAAATGAAAGGGGGTAAGGCAGCCGGGATTGATGGGATAAAGATAGAAATGTTAAAAGCAGGTGGGGATATAGTTTTGGAGTGGTTGGTGCAATTATTTAATAAATGTATGGAAGAGGGTAAGGTACCTAGGGATTGGCAGAGAGCATGCATAGTTCCTTTGTATAAAGGCAAAGGGGATAAAAGAGAGTGCAAAAATTATAGGGGGATAAGTCTGTTGAGTGTACCTGGTAAAGTGTATGGTAGAGTTATAATTGAAAGAATTAAGAGTAAGACGGAGAATAGGATAGCAGATGAACAAGGAGGCTTTAGGAAAGGTAGGGGGTGTGTGGACCAGGTGTTTACAGTGAAACATATAAGTGAACAGTATTTAGATAAGGCTAAAGAGGTCTTTGTGGCATTTATGGATTTGGAAAAGGCGTATGACAGGGTGGATAGGGGGGCAATGTGGCAGATGTTGCAAGTGTATGGTGTAGGAGGTAGGTTACTGAAAGCAGTGAAGAGTTTTTACGAGGATAGTGAGGCTCAAGTTAGAGTATGTAGGAAAGAGGGAAATTTTTTCCCAGTAAAAGTAGGCCTTAGACAAGGATGTGTGATGTCACCGTGGTTGTTTAATATATTTATAGATGGGGTTGTAAGAGAAGTAAATGCGAGGGTCTTGGCAAGAGGCGTGGAGTTAAAAGATAAAGAATCACACACAAAGTGGGAGTTGTCACAGCTGCTCTTTGCCGATGACACTGTGCTCTTGGGAGATTCTGAAGAGAAGTTGCAGAGATTGGTGGATGAATTTGGTAGGGTGTGCAAAAGAAGAAAATTAAAGGTGAATACAGGAAAGAGTAAGGTTATGAGGATAACAAAAAGATTAGGTGATGAAAGATTGAATATCAGATTGGAGGGAGAGAGTATGGAGGAGGTGAACGTATTCAGATATTTGGGAGTGGACGTGTCAGCGGATGGGTCTATGAAAGATGAGGTGAATCATAGAATTGATGAGGGAAAAAGAGTGAGTGGTGCACTTAGGAGTCTGTGGAGACAAAGAACTTTGTCCTTGGAGGCAAAGAGGGGAATGTATGAGAGTATAGTTTTACCAACGCTCTTATATGGGTGTGAAGCGTGGGTGATGAATGTTGCAGCGAGGAGAAGGCTGGAGGCAGTGGAGATGTCATGTCTGAGGGCAATGTGTGGTGTGAATATAATGCAGAGAATTCGTAGTTTGGAAGTTAGGAGGAGGTGCGGGATTACCAAAACTGTTGTCCAGAGGGCTGAGGAAGGGTTGTTGAGGTGGTTCGGACATGTAGAGAGAATGGAGCGAAACAGAATGACTTCAAGAGTGTATCAGTCTGTAGTGGAAGGAAGGCGGGGTAGGGGTCGGCCTAGGAAGGGTTGGAGGGAGGGGGTAAAGGAGGTTTTGTGTGCGAGGGGCTTGGACTTCCAGCAGGCATGCGTGAGCGTGTTTGATAGGAGTGAATGGAGACAAATGGTTTTTAATACTTGACGTGCTGTTGGAGTGTGAGCAAAGTAACATTTATGAAGGGATTCAGGGAAACCGGCAGGCCGGACTTGAGTTCTGGAGATGGGAAGTACAGTGCCTGCACTCTGAAGGAGGGGTGTTAATGTTGCAGTTTAAAAACTGTAGTGTAAAGCACCCTTCTGGCAAGACAGTGATGGAGTGAATGATGGTGAAAGTTTTTCTTTTTCGGGCCACCCTGCCTTGGTGGGAATCGGCCGGTGTGATAATAAATAATAATAAAATATATATATATATATATATATATATTTATTTATTTATTTATTTATTTATTTATGGCTATGAGCGCAGTGACCTATGCGCGTAAACATCACAACTACTATCACAACTACCAAAACTACTATCACAACTACCAAAACTACCAAAACTACTATCACAACTACCACAACTACTACCGTCAATAAAGGTATCCTAAGTGAAGACGTTTGTGTTTTATCCTTCACAGTTACCGACATTTACAGCGCCAGTGACCAGGCCCACAATTTTTTGCCCTGTTTCTCTCTTCTCCTCCCTAATTATTCCTCCGCTCATCTCCTTATCTTTCCCTCTTTCTTTCCTTTCTCCGCCTACACCCCTTTTCCCGGGCTCATGAAGGGTAGTCAGGCAGAGAAGAACTGCGCTAGTCTGTCTTCGTTAACAGGAATGCAGGACGTGAACGATATACGTGCGATTTATATAATTAACACGTCACTCAACTTCTTTGTCAGGGAAGGTCCTCTCGTCAGTCATTAAGACTAGTCACGTCCCTGGGACGCATCTGCGGTGCACATGTTCCCGACACGTAAAGGGATTGATTCAGAATTCTACTTAACACCCATAGTGAGAGAGACAGTGAGTGGCCTGTAGGTGGCAAGCTACAGGTCGCTGTGTCTGAAACACGATTTTGGTGGAACGCATTTTCGATCGATCGAGGAAGCCGTGTTTACCCGTAAAATGTTACAGATCCTAACAGGTCAAAACCTTGTCCTAGTAAAATCTCCTTCGGCATAGCGTCTTTTCTTTACTGTTGTTTACAGTATGACATATAGTTCCCACTGTATCTTAGTGTCACGGCCATTGGAACACGTCACGAAACATTATTATCGCAGGTACCTGGGACATAAAGTCGGCTACGTACATGGGATATGAAGCCCTCCACGTACCTGGACATACAAAGGCTTGCACGCACTTGGGAACATAAAGCCTTGATAGCTTATAGGAAAATGTGTTACATATATACATCATGTGTCATGAAGCTCATACTTAATTTAGTCATCCTTACTGTGTGATATACCTCAGCTCACAATGAATTTTGCTGATATATTCTTGGTAGATTCTGTCTGCACTTTGAGGATATTACTAGTATATTACTGTATGGGAGGTAAACAGAAAGGGACAGACAGCCCCCTCACTATCTGCTACAACCGCCAAGATGCAAGGGAGACAGACAGCCCTTCCCTGCTTATCACTGCCATCTGTAAGGAACAGACATTTCCTCTCTACCTGTCACTACTGTCAGTTAGGAAGAGACAGTCCCTCTCTACCTGTTACTACCCTCACTTAGGAAGAGACAGTTCCTTTTTACATGTCACTATCGCCAGCTAGGAATAAGCAATCCCTCCCTACCTGTCACTACCGTCAGTTAGGAAGAGACAGTCCCTCCCTACCTGTCACTACCATCAGTTAGGAAGAGACAGTCCTCCCCTACCTGTCACTACCATCAGTTAGGAAGAGACAGGCCCTCTTTACCTGTCACTATCATCAGTTAGGAACAGAATGACCCTCCCTACCTGTCACTACAGTCTGGCTGTTGATCGTGGCTGGCGCTGTTATCTTGGCAGTATCCTCAGCGAGCACTTACAGCAGCTGTAAAACATTTACAGCTGTTAGAAGAGCAGTAAAAGTCGCAGTAAGAGCTGCTAGAACGAGTGAGTGCTGGAGAGGTTGTGGTGGTGGTGGTGGTGGTGGGCGGTACTTGTAGTGATGGGCGGCATGGGTGGGTGGGGATGGTATGTGGGTGGGAGGTGCCGCGAAAGCCTAGTCATTACGCCCAGGATCCCTCTTTTCCTGGGCGGCTTACTTCAGTCTCTTCCCTCAGCTGCTTCCCCTACTTTTTGCCTCCTTGTGACCTCGTGTGGCCTCTCCCAGTGTGGCCCTCATTGTGGCCCCAGGTGTAGTCTATGTGGCTCCCACCAAATGACTTTCCTGTGTGTATGTGTGTACCTGGGGACCCCTCGTAACTCTCTCTTAAATGTTCTGTATGTGTACCTTTGTGGCTCTAATTTAGTGTACCTAACCAAGTAGTCAAGAACACTTAGAATAAGGTGAAGTACCGAGTATAAATCAAGAACCAGTGTAGTGAATATCCAAAAGAAAAAAAAACACGAAATTTCGCCACAAAATGAGGAACTACACACATGCAGCAACACTTGGGTATCTTTACTTGAAGACGACTGCTGTCTCTCGTTTTCAGGCCCTGAATTACCTCTAAACTGAAGTAATAAAACCACTTTTTGGTGAAACATATTCAGATAAAGATATCCAGGTGTTACATGTATCTAATTTCTCAAGAAATTTCACTTATTAGCTGAATTGCTTCTACGAGTCCCATTCGTCCTTGTTTAAAGTGCTGCTCTCTTGTCACGGACAATTCTTTCTCTCTCTAGTCACGTCTCTAGCGCCGCTCTCACATCTGTCAAAGTTCTCACACGTGAACATTACTGATGCGCTGCAGAGGGAAGATATACGTCTGATTAGTGCACCTGAATTCGCATCTAATCTACAATCATTAGCCTCCCACTGCAGTGCTGAACTTCTCTACACCTACGTCCATGTAGTGAATGGTCTGTAGCGAACTTAGTAGGAGAGTAAAACACATATCGATGACAGCCGTTATATAAGACGCTGTTTTATCCGAAGTACTTCTGTATCACGTGTATTAGAAACTTGATACAGCACTGTTTAAGGCGAAGCATCGTAATAAAGAGGTTGACTCTATGACGATTCAAAATTCCTACCTAGATTCATCGGTCTTATTTGCTCCAACATTCCTACCTACATCCGTCAATCTTATATCAACATTTCTACCAAAGTCTATCAGTTTTACTCATTCCACCATTGTTACTTAGGTCCATGAATCTTACTCGCTATACTCATGACTGTTGTGTGTGTGTGTGTGTGTGTGTGTGTGTGTGTGTGTGTGTGTGTGTGTGTGTGTGTGTGTGTGTGTGTGTGTGTGTGTGTGTGTGTGTGTGTGTGTGTGTGTGTGTGTGTGTGTGTGTGTGTGTGTGTGTGTGTGTGTGTGTGTGTGTGTGTGTGTGTGTCCGTGTGTGTCTGTGTGTGTCTGTGTGTGTGTATGTGTGTATGTGTGTGTGTTAGTAATCCTCTGACAGGACGCATTTTTCTCTCATATTTCACATTTCAGTCATTCTGTGGCACAAACCATGCAGGTAGTGAGATGGTAGGAAGGGAACTGCTATCGTCTTCTCACATATGAAACAAAAACCTATTGAAGGCTACGTACATTCAAAGGATTGCTTATCTCCATGTCTTGCAAACATATGAGATAAAACGTCAATCTTATAAGTCTCTTTCTGTATTAAGTGCATATTTTAAAGTTGCTTTTCTTGTGCGTTTCATGCTAGTTCTTATTATTGTAACGTTTCAACGTTTATTTGTCCCTTGTTATGATCAGCCTTATTTCTTCTACAGCTTACACAATATATATATATATATATATATATATATATATATATATATATATATATATATATTCACTTTTATATTAAAACCAATTACAGTATATAAAAAACTTTTAAACGCGTGACACTATCATGCATGCAGATGCAGATTTTTGTCGTGGCTCAGCCTTGCTGTTGAAACTTTTAGACCCAAAATGGAATTGGTTGCCACAGATAGTACTGGAGAGGAGCTTCCTTGTGAACCTTCACGGTCCACACAAGAAATTGTTGTGTTAGATTTTAATACTGTGTAGGAAGAATTGTAACATTATTATATACTTTTAGGAAGTAGAAATTATATTGAATGGTAATGTCTGTAGTAAATGTTTATAGATAAGTTTACATGTTTATCTTGGTGGTATAACTTATCTTTACATATACATGTCTATATCAGAATGATAAATGTTGATCTCTGTGAGAAATGTGTCTCAGTGCAAACACTTCTAGTTAAGTGAAAAATGTTTATCTGTGGTACATAATTATCAGTGGATGTTAAAGTGTCTATGTTGGTTTTTTTAAACACCGACCTACCTTGATATATATATATATATATATATATATATATATATATATATATATATATATATATATATATATATATATATATATATATATATATATATTATATATATATATATATATATATATATATATATATATATATATATATATATATATATATATATATATATATATATATATATATATCAACAAGTCGGCCGTCTCCCACCGAGGCAGGGTGACCGTAAAAGAAACGAAATCCTCAAAAAGAAAATACTTTCATCATCATTCAACACTATCATCTCACTCACACATAATCACTGTCTTTGCAGAGGTTCGCAGATACAACGGTTTAGAAGCATATGTAAAGATATATAACATACCCCTCCAAATTGCCAATATTCCAAACCCCTGCTTTAAAGTGCAGGCATTGCACTTCCCATTTCTAATACTCAAGTCCAGCTATATAAAAATAACCGGTTTCCCTGAATCCCTTCACTAAATATTACCCTGCTCTCACTCCAACATCTCGTCAGGTCCCAAAAACCATTCACTCCTATCTAACACGCTCACACATGCTTGCTGGAAGTTCAAGCCCCTCGCCCACAAAACCTCCTTTACCCTCTCCTTCCAACCTTTTCGAGGACGACCCCTACCCCGCCTTCCTTTCCGTACAGATTTATACGTTCTCCAAGTCATTTTACTTTGATCCATTCTCTCTAAATGACCAAACCACCTCAACAACCCATCTTCAGCCCTCTGACTAATGCTTTTAGTAGCTCCACACATCGTTCTAATTTCCACACTCCGAATTCTCTGCATAATAATTACACCACACATTGCCTTTAGACAGGACATCACTGCCTCCAGCCGCCTCCTCGCTGCAGCATTTACAACCCAAGCTTCACACCCGTATAAAAGTGTTGGTACCACTGTACTTTCGTACATTTCCTTCTTTGTCTCCATGGATAACGTTTTTTGTCTCCAGAGACACCTCAACGCACCACTCACCTTTTTCCATTCATTAATTCTATGGTTAACTTCATCCTTCATACACCCATCCAATGACAAGTTAACTCCCAAATATCTGAAAATATTCACTTCTTCCATACTCCCTCTTTCCAATGTGATATCCAATTATATATATATATATATATATATATATATATATATATATATGTATATATATATACATACATATATATATATATATATATATATATATATATATGTATATATATATATCTATATATATATATATATATGTGTGTGTGTATATATTTATATATATACATATATATATATATATACATATATATATATATATATATATATATATATATATATATATATATATATATATATATATATATATATGTGTGTGTGCATGCAAGACACAATGAGGCCAACGACATTATAAAGAGAACCCTTGCTACAGCTGGATGCCCAGCTGAGAGGGAGCCCCGGTCACTAGCAGCCAACAATACCCACAACCCAGCAAACTGTCCCGATGGGATCACCATCTATCCTTGGAAGAATGGCAAGCTCTTAGCATGGGACTATACCTGTGTGTCCACACTGGCTGACACCTACATCCATCACAGTGTTGGGCGACAGGGAGGAGCTGCTGACCACAGGGAGGAGTACAAGATCAGCAAGTACAGGGACATAAGCCAACAGTATCAATTTGTCCCAGTGGGATCAGAGACCTTGGGATCATGGGGAAAAAATGCAACACGTTTCTTCAAAGAATTGGGTTCCAGACTCATCGACACCATCAGGGACCCAAGGGCAGCCGCTTTCATGTTCCAGCTCCTCAGCGTAGTCATCCAGAGGGGAAATGCTTGCTGCATACTTGGCTCGCGTCCAGCCTCGGAGGAGCTGGAGGAAATTCATGATCTTTAATACATTGTATCATTGTATTCATGTTTGTGTTTTCTGTAAATGTATTATGTTTATTAATAAATGTTCACATGGAATATAAAATATAGGGGGTGGTAGGAGAAGAAAATATTCAAACAGCTCCGGGGAGAACCTTGAGTTTTCCCTGAGGTACGTTTATTGTCTTCTCTGAGGATGAGAGTCCCCATTCCAGCTACAGAGGTGGTACTACATACATACATACATGTATATATATATATATATATATATATATATATATATATATATATATATATATATATATATATATATATATATATATATATATACATATATATATATATATATATATGTGATATATAGTGAATATATATATATATATATATATATATATATATATATATATATATATATATACGTATATATGCATATATATATATATATATATATATATATATATATATATATATATATATATATATATATATATATATATATATATATATATATATGTCGTGCCGAATATGTAAAACTAGTCAATTAGCAAGAACTTATTTAAAATTCAGTCCTTTCTGAAATTTTCTCTTGTACGTTTAAAGATATATTTTTTTAATAGAGTTAATGTAAAAAATTTTAATTTTGCACCAAAAGAATCTTAGAAAACTTACCTAACCTTATTATAACATGAGCAATTTATTTTAGCCTAATCCAACTAAATATATTTTAAATACGTTTACAATAATTTAGTACTAAACAAACACAATCAAATATATTTTTTTTCGTTGGGTTCAGAATGATTTTGGCGAAATTATTGCATACACAAATTTTCACTTGTCCTATATGGCAAGATGAGCGTTGCTATTTAAGCCAAGATCGCAAGTTCTGCCTATTCGGCACGACATATATATATATATATATATATATATATATATAGTTATATATATATATATATATATATATATATATATATATATATATATATATATATATATATATATATGTCGTGCCGAATATGTAAAACTGGTCAATTAGCAAGAGCTCATTTAAAATTAAGTCCTTTCTAAAATTTCCTCTTATACGTTTAAAGATATATTTTTTCATTAATGTTAATGTAATTTTTTTTAATTTTGCTCCAAACGAATCTTATAAAACTTACCTAACCTTATTATAACAAGAACAATTTATTTTAGCCTAACCCAACTAGATATATTTTAGATTTGTTTACAATAATTTAATACTAAACAAACACAGTGAAATATATTTTTTTCGTTAGGTTCAGAATGATTTTGGCGAAATTATTGCATACACAAATTTTCACTTGTCCTATATGGCAAGATGAGCGTTGCTATTTAAGCCAAGATCGCAAGTTCTGCCTATTCGGCCCGACACACACACACACACACACACACACACACACACACACACACACACACACATACATATATATATATATATATATATATATATATATATATATGTATATATAATAATCCTCTGTACTAAAGTGCCCTCAAAGGGCGCAGCAGAGAGTGCGGCACAAGATTTTATTGGAGTCATATGTCAACGCTGAAAGCCTGAAGCCGTCCAGAAGAGGCATTCAAATTGTCTCTTAGTTCCCACAATAAAAATGGCAAATTGTCAGGTGCCAGTTTGCCATTTTTATTGCCATTTTTATTGTCAATTTGCCATTTTTATTGCCATCTTCCACCAGTTTCCAACATTTAAAAGTCAATCAGAACAAAAGTAGATGCAGCAAACCAGCAGGTGCAGCTAGCCAGCAGGTGCAGCTAGCCAGCAGGTGCAGCTAGCCAGCAGGTGCAGCTAGCCAGCAGGTGCAGCTAGCCAGCAGGTGCAGGTAGCCAGCAGGTGCAGCAAACCAGCAGGAACAGCTAGTCAGCAGGAGCACCTAGCCAGCAGATGCAGCTAGCCAGCAGGTGCAGCTAACCAGCAGGTGCAGCTAGCCAGCAGGTGCAGCTAGCCAGCAGGTGCAGCTAGTCAGTAGGAGCAGCTAGCCAGTAGGTGCAGCTAGCCAGTAAGAGCAGCAAACCAGTAGGAGCAGCTAGCCAGCAGGTGCAGCTAGCCAGCAGGTGCGGCTAGCCAGCAGGTGCAGCTAGTCAGTAAGAGCAGCTAGCCAGCAGGTGCAGCTAGCCAGCAGGTGCAGCTAGTCAGTAAGAAGAGCTAACCAGCAGGTGCAGCGAGCCAGCAGGTGCAGCAAGTCAGTAGGTGCAGCTAGCCAGCAGGTGCAGCTAGCCAGCAGGTGCAGCTAGTCAGTAGGAGCAGCTAGCCAGCAGGTGCAGCTAGTCAGTAAGAGCAGCTAGCCAGCAGGTGCAGCTAGCCAGCAGGTGCAGCTAGTCAGTAAGAGCAGCTAACCAGCAGGTGCAGCTAGCCAGCAGGTGCAGCAAGTCAGTAGGTGCAGCTAGCCAGCAGGTGCAGCTAGCCAGCAGGTGCAGCTAGTCAGTAGGAGCAGCTAGCCAGTAGGTGCAGCTAGCCAGTAAGAGCAGCTAGCCAGCAGGTGCAGCTAGTCAGTAGGAGCAGCTAGCCAGTAGGTGCAGCTAGCCAGCAGATGCAGCTAGCCAGCAGGAGCAGCTAGTCAGTAGGAGCAGCTAGCCAGTAGGTTCAGCTAGCCAGTAAGAGCAGCTAGCTAGCAGGTGCAGCTTGCCAGCAGGTGCAGCTAGCCAGCAGGTGCAGCTAGTCAGTAGGAGCAGCTAGCCAGTAGGCGCAGCTAGCCAGAAGGTGCAGCTAGCCAGCAGGTGCAGCTAGCCAGGAGGTGCAGCTAGTCAGTAAGAGCAGCTAGCCAGCAGGTGCAGCTAGCCAGCAGGTGCAGCTAGTCAGTAAGTGCAGCTAACCAGCAGGTGCAGCTAGCCAGCAGGTGCAGCTTGCCAGCAGGTGCAGCTAGCCAGCATGTGCAGCTAGCCAGCAGGTGCAGCTAGTCAGTAGGAGCAGCTAGCCAGTAGGTGCAGCTAGCCAGAAGGTGCAGCTAGCCAGCAGGTGCAGCTAGCCAGGAGGTGCAGCTAGTCTGTAAGAGCAGCTAGCCAGCAGGTGCAGCTAGCCAGCAGGTGCAGCTAGCCAGCAGGTGCCGCTAGTCAGTAAGTGCAGCTAACCAGCAGGTGCAGCTAGCCAGCAGGTGCAGCTAGTCAGTAAGAGCAGCTAGCCAGCAGGTGCAGCTTGCCAGCAGGTGCAGCTAGCCAGCAGGTGCAAATAGCCAGCAGGTGCAGCTAGCCAGCAGGTGCAGCTAGCCAGCAGGTGCAGCTAGCCAGCAGGTGCAGCTAGTCAGCAGGTGCAGCTAGCCAGCAGGTGCAGCTAGCCAGCAGGTGCAGCTAGCCAGCAGGTGCAGCTAGTCAGCAGGTGCAGCTAGCCAGCAGGTGCAAATAGCCAGCAGGTGCAGCTAGCCAGTAGGTGCAAATAGCCAGCAGGTGCAGCTAGCCAGCAGGTGCAGCTAGCCAGCAGGTGCAGCTAGCCAGCAGGTGCAGCTAGTCAGCAGGTGCAGCTAGCCAGCAGGTGCAGCTAGTCAGCAGGTGCAGCTAGCCAGCAGGTACAAATAGCCAGCAGGTGCAGCTAGCCAGCAGGTGCACATAGCCAGCAGGTGCAGCTAGCCAGCAGGTGCAGCTAGTCAGCAGGTGCAGCTTGCCAGCAGGTGCAGCTAGCCAGCAGGTGCAGCTAGCCAGCAGGTGCAGCTAGCCAGCAGGTGCAGCTAGCCAGGAGGTGCAGCTAGCCAGGAGGTGCAGCTAGCCAGCAGGTGCAGCTAGCCAGGAGGTGCAAATAGCCATATGCATCGCAATATCAGAGAAATCTGAAAAAATGATCTGAAGTGTCAAGAATATAGTTAAAAAAACTATGAAAACAGTTATGCTGTAGTGGATAGAAAATAAAAGCTATGAAGTACAAGTCTTGAAATAAAATTTAAACAGAAACTTATACAGAAAGTTGAAAGAAGTGTCAGTAAAAACAGTGCAATAAGTCAGTGAGTCATTCTTGTGTGGAATGACTGATTTTAAAAGCACTTTTAGGTAGGCACATTATTAGTGAAATTTTCCAATTTTATTTATAACAAGTTAGACCCAAGTTATTCTATTTTATTTGCAACAAGTTAAACCAAAAATTTTCGATTTTATTTATAACAAGTTAGACCTGAATTTAAATATGTTGTTGTGCTGTTGTTCGACACTTCGGATATAATTAAATGGAAAAAGGAAATCAAAAGGCGTTCGATAAACGGACTCCACAAACGATAAACATTTTAGGAAAAACACTGAAGGAACCGGAGCAGCCTGATGGGTGGACAAGCGGAGAGGCCGGAGTTTCACTACAGTGTAAATATATAAGAAAATGTAAAGAAGAAAAATAGAGGGAAGAACTCTTGTTGTCAGTCATAGACAGACAGACAGACCATGAATTAATTCTACGCCATAAGTAATGTAGAAGGGATGCTGGAAAATAAATTAACACTAGTGGTAGATGACTGGATTTGTTTTCCTTCCCTAGCCCTCCCCCCTCCCTCCCTACACCCCTACCCTCCCTCCCCTGCTACCCTCCCTTCCTCCAGTCTACCCCCTCCACCCTCTCTCTGTTCCTCACCCTAAACTCAAATAAGTAACCGAGCAAGTTAGTGCGTGCACACTCACACAACATGTGAAAAAAGTGTAGGTTTTCTTTTTTTACACAAATCAATTTTACAGGCTAAGACCTATTATCCTACATTAGCTCATTTCAAAGCTGAACTCTGTCTAAAGTATACTACCACCCCCCAGGATGTCACTCACCAGTCGGCTGATACCTAGGTACCTACTTGTTGTTAAGTGATCAGGAACAGCAGGTGTAAAGAAACACGGCCATTGTTTTCACCCGTACCGGGAATCGAACCACGGACACTCAGTGTGTGAGCTGAGTGTGCTACCACCCGAACTACAGGACACCTGTGCACTTCCTTGTTGCACTGTACACTGGTTTAAAATATTGGAAAACCAACTTGAATAGAAATTTGACGTTGTTCCAATGTTTCTCTAATAAAACGCGTCTCGGTTTTGACTTACACATGAGGCCTTTTAAACCACTCACTTTTAATCACGTATAAACTGATAGAATAATTTGCATTATTTCCTTGAGCAGACCTGAGTTTAAAGTGTTCTGAATATATAGAAAATTCTTTGTTTGAAGCAGAGGTTAAATTACACTTGAAACATATATGTAGTGTTTCTATACACAAAGTAAATGGATGCTAGAAAACATTTTTAAGAGAATGTTGGAGAATGTCTGAAATGATATCGAGATCCAGGAGGAAGACGGTGCTAAAACTACTGCAAACTTAACAACATATATGGACAGTCACTGGAAACCGGAGCACCGCCAGCACAGCTCTGCTCTTGTACCCTTCCAGGGAAGATTGGGGTTGGGGGGGTTATGCCTTGATGCTAGTGAAGAAGATAGCTCCATGGGAATGAAGGTATCTTCTTCCTAGGATCATACCTGATTCCCTCCCATTCCTCAGGCGCTGTGTGACCCTTACGGTTTTAGTTCTTGCCCATTATAATAATGTGCTTCTCTGTCTACAAATACTGACGGTACACACACACACATCACATCAGATATATTCTCTATGAACTAGTTAGCAGAGAGACAACCTTGGGAGACGCTCTCAAACAGTTTATAACTTTATAATACTTGTAGAGAGTAAAACTTTACTGGTGGCTGCCAGAAGATGCTCTCACTGGCGGACAATTTACATACCAAAGAAGTGTATAACTTCTAGAAGAAGCACAGAGCCGATATGAGACCATATTTGCATATTTCTTGTTAGACCTGTATCCATTGCTGGGTGAAGACCTTCTTCCTCTTATGTTTTTAGTCTCTGCTTGTAAACTTTTAGATTTGTGCTTATTCACCTGCTGCTGCTTCACGATATTGCTCTTGGCTCGTTTCTGTCTCGTGGATTCTACTCAGCAATTTCTTTGCTTAATGTTTTATTCTTGTTTTGGAAAAAGAGCCTCTTGGAACGGAGCTCCTTGGAATGCAGTTACTTGGAATCCAGTCTCTTGAAATAGAGCTTCTTAGGATGAAGCTCATAGTTCAGTTTATTGATTTTTTTTCACTTGCATTTGTTTAAAATTTAAATTATTCTTCCTTTTTCCTGTCCCTGCGACACGTACCTAAATATATAATGATCGTGTTTTATTGTGATTGTTCTGTAAATATAATGACCTCGGCACCAGCAGAAAGATATTACAGAGGAAATACTGATTTACAGCACCACCGACAGTGACCTCACAGTACCTACAGTAACATCAACAGTGACCCACAGTACCACCAGTAGTGGCCCACAGCACCACCAGCAGTGGCCCACAGCACCGCCAGTAGTGGCCCACAGCACCACCAGCAGTGACCCACAGCACCACCAACAATAACACTCGACATCCACAGGATATGACTGAACTAAGTAACCCATAGCACAAGAGACCAGGAAATGTAATCCTGGCTATTACCACTCGAGTGCATTATACTCCAGGAAGGTAATGCTGGCTTAAAACATGCTCATTAAGCTAGACACTATATGAACCAAAGCATTAATATTACTACCAGATCACATGTAACACATCATCAACATTCGACACAGTGTTATGTACCCTTGCTAATAAACACAAAATTAGAGAGAGAGAGAGAGAGAGAGTACAACACCTATTACCAACTATTACAAAACATGGCTGAGTTTGTTACTCTAAAAATTTGACAGAATAGCTAGAAAGAGCCTAAAGACTCTTAATATTACTACGAACAGATACAGTAAATACAAATAAATATACCAGTACAAATTTGAGAAATCAATGGCACGAAAACAAATGCAATATGTGCGAGACGGGCGTAGGAGCTGAGACTCAACCCCCTAACAACAGCACACAGCAGTGGTTAGAAAATAGAGAGAAAGAGAGAGAGTGCCTTGAGAATGGCCCTCGCGTGGACCCAAATGGGCAATCAGTCGAGGGCAAGCCTCCACTGTCCCTCACATAAACCGAGGCCACTTTCAAGCAAGTGTGGCATGCATCACAGTTTGCTGTGTCCCGTATTTATGGTGTTGTCTCTTTCAACGTGACAGCGGCGGCAAGTAACGACGGTCATTTTATCACCACCGTCAACGACCAAGTGCCGGCACGCAAAATATGGGCGGTTTTATTGGGTGATTTGCGGGTGAGAAGTGATGTTGGGAACGGCGACGTCATGATGGATGATTGTGTCTATCTCGTGCATCGTGACCAGCGGCCGGGTTGGTTGCTCCGGGAACCCTCAAGTTGTAAACACTCTCTGATAGCAGGTATCGTGGCAGCTGCTTGTCAGGGTGTTGTGAAACCTTCATGGAAGCTTCTGTGAAGTGATCTGCTGTCATGTTCAAGGAAAAACAGTGTTTTTTTCTAGCAGTAATGTAATTTGAATTTCTCTTTCTCTCTCACTCCCCCCCTCTCTCTCTCTCTCTCTCTCCCCTACAACTGAGGAGGAAGCAGACTCTCCTCAGCACCGCCTGGAGGAAGACCAAGAAACTTGTCTCCAAAGCGACGCCTGCGAAGTTTAGTTAGAAAATATGGGCTGATCTCAAGTTTCTACGTGAGGCTCTTTTATAGTGTGATGTTTGTTTGTTTGTGTGTGTGTGTGTGTCTGTGTGTGTCTGTGTGTGTCTGTGTGTGTCTGTGTGTGTATGTGTGTGTATGTGTGTGTATGTGTGTGTATGTGTGTGTATGTGTGTGTATGTGTGTGTATGTGTGTGTGTGGTTGCAGGGGTCGAGACTCAGCTCCTGATCCCGCCTCTTCACTGATCGCTACTGGGTCCTCCCTCTCCCTGCACCATGAGCTTTATCATACCTCGTCTTAAAACGATGTATATTTCCTGCCTCCACTACATCGCTTGCCAGACTATTCCACTTCCTAACAACTCTATAACTGAAGAAATACTTCCTAACATCCCTTTGGCTCATCTTTGTCTTCGGCTTCCAATTGTGACCTCTTGTTTCTGTGTCCCATCTCTGGAACATCCTGTCTCTGTCCACCTTGTCTATTCCACGCAGTATATTGCACGTCGTTATTATGTCCTCCCTGACGCTCCTGTTCTCCAATGTCGTCAGACCGATTTCCCTTTACGTTTCTTCACAGGACATTCCCCTTAGCTATAGAATCAGCCTTGTTGCAAACCTTTGCACTTTCTCTAATTTCTTGACGTGTTTGACCAGGTGTGGGTTTCAATCTGGTGCTGCGTACTCCAGTATGGGCCTGACGTACACAGTGTATAAAGTTTTGAACGATTCCTTACAGAGGTACCGGAACGCTATTCTCAGGTTTGCCAGGCGCCCATATGCCGCAGCAGTTATCTGGTTAATGTGTGCTTCTGGCGATGTACTCGGTATTATACTCACTCCTAGGTCTTTCTGCTTGAGTGAGGTTGGCAGCCTTTGGCCTCCTAGCCTATACTCTGTCTGCGGTCTCCATGACTTCGCATTTGGCGCGGTTAAATTTTAGGAGCCAGTTGCTGGACCACGCATCCAGCCTGTCCGGGTCTCTTTGTAGTCCTATGTGGTCCGCGTCTGATTTAATTCTCCTCATTAACTTCACATCATCTGCAAACAGGGACACTTCTGAGTCTATCCCTTCCGTCATGTAGTTCACATATACCAAGGATAGCACTGGTCCCAGGACTAACCCCTGTGGGGGCCCCGCTCGTCACCGGCGCCTACTGTGATACCTCATCACGGACCATGACTCGCTGTTGCCTCCCTGCTAAGTATTCTATGATCCACTGCAGTGCCCTTCCTGTTATACGTGCCTGTTCCTCTAGCTTCTATATTAATCTCTTCTGAGGAACTGTGTCGAAGGCCTTCTTGCAGTCCAAGAAAATGCAATCAACCCACCCCTCCCTCTCATTTCTTACTTCAGTTACCTTGTCATAAAACTCTAGTAGGTTTGTGACACAGGATTTGTCTTTCATGAACCTGTGCTGGCTGTCGTTTAAAGATGGGGACTACATTTGCCTTCTTCCATACTTCAGATAGTTGCCCAGTTTCAAGGGAAGTGTTGAAGATTTTGGTTAGTGGCACACGTAGTGTCTCTGCTCCCTCTCTAAGGACCCACGGAGAGTTGTCCGGTCCCACCGCCTTTGAGGTATCAAGGTCACTTAGGAGCTTCCCCACCTCCTCAGTGTAATTCATCCAACACTTGTTGGTATATCCCTTGTTGGTGTACCCCATTGTTTTGTCTTTCCAGTGTCCCTTCAGCCTCCACTGTAAATACGTCCTTCCTGAAATCTCATGTTGAGCTCCTCACATACTTCCTAGTCGTTTCTTGTGAGCTCCCCACCTTCTTTCCTCGGCCTTGACTGTTGTCTTCCTCCTGATGTGGCTGTAGAGTAGTTTCGGGTCAGACTTGACTTTCGATGCTATGTCATTTTCATACTGCCGCTGCACCTTCCTTCTTATCTGTGCATACTCGTTTCTGGCTCGTCAACTAATATCTTTTTTTTCCTGAGTCCTTTGCCTTCTGTACTTTTTCCATTCTCTAGAGCACTTAGTTTTGCCTCCCTACACCTTCGGGTAAACCAAGGGCTCGTTCTGTTCTTCCCATTATTTCTGTTGCCCTTGGGAACAAGCCTTTCCTCTGCCTCCTTGCATTTTGTCGTTACAAAGTCCATCATTTCGTTTACTGATTTTCCTACCAACTCCTGTTCCCACTGAACCTCCTGCAGGAAGGTTCTCATTCCTGTGTAGTCCCCCCTTATATAGTTTAGCTTTTCCCTTTCTACTCCTGTTACCCTCTCCACGTTTAGCTCCACGATGTATTCAAAGCTCATAACCACGTGGTCACTAGCTCCAAGGGGCCTTTCATATGTGATGTGCTCAATGTTTGAGCTACTCAGGGTGAACACAAGGTCCAGTCTTACTGGTTCATCCTCCCCTCTCTCTCTGGTAGTGTCCCTAACATGTTGGTGCATGATATTTTCCAGCACCACATCCATCATCTTGGCTCTCCATGTTTTGGGACGCCCATGTGACTCCAGGTTTTCCCAATCAATCTCCCTGTGATTGAAGTCGCCCATGACCAGTAACTTCGCTCTACTCAAGTGAGCCCTTCTTGCCACCTCAGCTAGTGTGTCCACCATTGCTCTGTTGCACTCATCATATTCCTCTCTTGGCCTCCTGCAGTTCTGTGGTGGGTTATACATCACTGCAATGACTACATTGTGTTCCCCTGACTGAATGTACCTACTATGTAATCCCTTTCTCCAATCTCATCCATTCCTTCCATTTCTTGGTAACCCCACCGCTTTTTAATTAGTAGTGCAACCCCTCCTCCCCCTCTGCTCCTGCTATCCTTCCTCAGGATCTGATATCCGGGTGAGAAGATTGCATCTGTTATTATCCCAGTGAGTTTTGTTTCTGTAATCGCTACGTTGTCTAGGGACATCTTGATTCTTCCATGCCGCTCCTCACATTTTTTCGTTATTCAATCTGCGTTCATGTACCAAACCTTTAACTTCTTTTCAATAACTGTGGTCTGGGGAGAGAGGTGGGTTAGGGGGAGCAGGTGCCCTGGCAGGGGCCTATAGGGGGTTGCTGTGGGGTGGGGTCTGTTGTGTGGGGTGTGGGGGTAGAGGGCCTATGGTGGGTTTCAGTAGGGGTGAGGGTTGTGGTGAGGGAGATGGGGATAGAGGGTACAGTGTTTGGGTTGCTGTGGGTTACTGTGAGGGTGGGGTTTGTGGTGAGGGGGATGGGAGGAGAGGGTACATTGTGTGGGTTACTCTGGGTTTCTGTGGGGGTGGGGTTTGAGCTGAGGGGGATGTGTGGGTTACTGCAGGTTACTGTGGGGGTGGGGTTTGTGCAGAGGGGGATGTGTGGGTTACTGTGGGTTTCTGTGGGGGTGGGGTTTGCATTGAGGGGGATGGGGAAGAGGGTACAGTGAGTGGGTTTTGGGTTAGGTCGTATGATTGCTTTGGGATTGCCATGGTTGTGTTCGTTCTGTGGATGGTACTGGAAGGGGTTGTGTTTGTTCTTCCACCTGGGCCTGATTTCTCCTGCTCTCCACCTTCCTTGTCTTCCATTCCTCCTTGCGACGTTGCACCCTCTCTTTCAGTATCATCCTTTCATTTTGTGTTCTGTCTCGGTCGAGGTACACACTCCAGAACTCCTGATTGTCCCTTAGGTGCACTTTCTTCTGCAGGATCCGGTTTTGAGCTACTCTGCCTTGAAAATCACTTTGACTGGACGCTTTTTTCCTCTCGCAAACCACCCAATTCTCCGAAAATTTGTCACCTGGGTCATGTGGTCCTCTCTCCTATTGCTTTCATGATGCTTTCAATCGTTTTTTTCTCCTCCTATTTCCTTGCCTCATAAATTTCCCCATCTACTTCTTGGAGCCCATAGACAAAAACGGCTCTCTCCCTTTCGTCCTCCCACTGTGCTTCCTGAAGCATCTTCTGATACGAATTAGTTCCTGCCATCGATGTGTTGCTTCCTACTGTCTCTTCCCTATCCGGTGCCCCTGTGCTTATCTGTTTCTGGACATGGCAGTTGTCCATTAGAGCCTCTGTGTATAGTCTAGCTCCTTCATTTCTTTAGTCCTCTCATTAGTTCCTGCTGTTCTCCCTGCCTTTTCCCAGGCCCCCCATGGGTTCGATAGAGACTTCGCTTACAGTATATCTCCTTTGTTCCCTACTGTCCCCTCATTGGCGACTGATGTAGTAGTCATTGGTGTCATGTCTGTACTGTCCTTTTGTTCTTTAGGCTGTCTCAGACTTTTTAGTTCTTCTACTAAGCTCTGTATCTTAGCTTCAGCTGCTGTGATTTGTAATTCCCATTTCCTGCTCTCCTCAGCTATTTCTTTCATTTTCTTGCCGAGTTCTTCCAGCCTCCTCCCCCACAGTGTCCCTCTCTTCGTGTGAGCTCTGCCTCCCAGTCTTCTCTCCCAGGTACAACACTCGCTTCATCCACCATTCCTCTGGTTCTCCATCCAGGTTTTTGGTGTCCCATGTTTCTTTTCCACAGAAGGAAGAGCTTATGCCAAGAGTGCTGTGTGGACCGGGGTGTTTGTTGTGGGGAGGGAGGGGGTGTTTTTTGTGGGGAGAAGGGGGGAGGAGGCAGGGAGGGGAAAAGGATAGTGAGCTGGAGGGGGGACAGCAGCAGAGGGAAGAGAGGTGGGGGAAGACTAAGGGGGACAGGGGGAAGAGCAATGGGGGGAGTAGAAGGAGTAGGGTGGATGAGAAGGAAGATGAGGAGGGAGAAAAAGTGGGATAAAGAGAGATAGAGAGTGTGATTGAGTGTGAGTTAGAGAGAGAGAGAGAGAGAGGGAAGGGAGTGTTAGAGTGTGTGGAGCGTGTGAGTTGGGTAGGATCAGCCTGCAGGCCTAGGAGGCGAAGGGAGAGGGAGGAGGAGAAGGAAGAGGAATTGAGGGGAGATGGAGGAGGTATATGAGGAGGATGATAGAGACAGTGTGTTTGAGTGTGAGTAAGTTAGAGAGAGAGAGAGAGGGGGAGAAGGGAATGTTACAGCATGTGGGGCGTGTGAGTTGGTTAGGATCAGCCTGTAGTGTGCTTGCAGGCCTAGGAGGCGAGGGGAGAGGGAGGAGGAGAAGGAAGGGGAGGTGAGGGGGAGATGGAGGAGGTATAGGAGGAGGAGGAGCAGGAGGAGGAAGGGATAGTGGAATAGGAGAGAGGGAGAGAGAGAAAGTGGAAAGGAGAGAGGGAGAGAGAGAAAGAGGTAGAGGAGGTAAAAGGAGAGTGTGAACTGTGGGTGTTGGAGTGGGTATGTGAGATGTATCCGTTAGGGTAGGGTGTGTGTGTGTGTGTGTGTGTGTGTGTGTGTGTGTGTGTGTGTGTGTGTGTGTGTGTGTGTGTGTGTGTGTGTGTGTGTGTGTGTGTGTGTGTGTGTGTGTGTGTGTGTGTGTGTGTGTGTGTGAGTGTGTGCATTACTATCCTGCCTCGCCGAGCCAAGCGAGGGGAGAGGGAGGAGGAGGGATAATCTTGCTGCCAGGCTTTTGGGCCTATCCTAGGCTCTCCACATGCATGCTGCCATGTACCGAGAGAGCCTGTACCGAGAGTACCGTGCCTATGCCTTTGCACCTACTCGTGTATACCTGGATCTATATTTACTGAGTAAACACCTGTTCACCTACTCGTGTATACCTGGATCTATACTTACTTACTGGGTAAACACCTGTGCAACTACTCCTGTATACCTGGAGCTATACTTACTGAGTAAACACCTGTGCACCTATTTGTGTACAACCGGATCTATACTTACTGAGTAAACACCTGTGCACCTACTCGTGTATACCTGGATCTATACTTACTGAGTAAACACCTGTGCAACTACTCTGAATAAACAAGGTTAGTGTTAGTTGTCCAACCTTACTGCCTGCGCGTGCACTACAGTGCCTCTGGTCCCCACCTTTATTCCCCTTCCCCACTTCTACTCCTCTGTCAGTGATTAGTGCCCTAAGTTTGATATTCAGCTGTCCAGAGCAGGGTTTATGACCCTCAGCTATCAGTAATACCAAAATTCAAGCGTGTGTGTGTGTGTGTGTGTTGACTTAAGACTTAGGGAGACTGACACAAGTCAGTCCATCTATCACCATTCCATCATGCAGGAGGAGCCACATGTCTATGGTGCATCCAACAAGATAAGCAGACTCTTGGATGTCACTATCGCCCGGCTCCGGCTGGGTTACAAGTATCTATGGCAGGTTAAATCACCACCACCAGATGTAGACCAAACGAAATGTAAACTTTGCTAGATGGATTATTGTCACACCCTGCGTCATTATGTACTGGAGTGGGATAAAATTAATGAATTTAGAGACAACTCACTCAGAAATGTTCAAGAAATGGCAAAATATTTTATCCACAGTGGTATATTATAGACCATTCTGGGGAAATACCCTGACTTTGCTAGCTGTAAATAAAGCATTACCACGTGTGTGTGTGTGTGTGTGTACTCAC
>NW_027195291.1:222500-232410 GCF_038502225.1 Cherax quadricarinatus
AGGGAGTAGAGGGATGATGGTAGAGTGGGGCTGCCACCGACAACATTCTAATGGCAACCGTGGCTGGCGACATCCGTACTACGATACTCAGAGAATTCTCTCCCAGCTTTAGTTGTTCTCTTGCAACATTGCATATCCTGATGACGCACTGAGAAGTGTCAAAGTACTTGAGCTAAAGATCCCTCCCCCCCGTGGCTTGTCTTGCATAGTTAAAATCGCCCATCTGCAATTGTTAGCACACACACACACACACACACATGTATGTGTGTGTATGTGTGTGTATGTGTGTGTGTGTGTGTGTGTATTTCTCTGTAGTTTAACAATAATTAGCTTTAAACTCTATAATGGAAATGAGTCGCTTAATTCAGTGTAATAACAGCAGGTGTTATTATTCAGGTTCTGAACTATAATTTAACATTTGCAGTTCCCAGTTATTACAATAATGTGATTTTTCAGTTTTCAAAATGGTTTTCAAGGCTTCATGAGAGTGCTGAATATTTTACTTTCATGTTTAATATAACAGTAAATTATTAAGACTTATTTTTCTAATTGATTTCTAATTAGGTCTTCATCTGATAACTAAATGTGTAGACAGAGTCAGAAATTTTATGTTCTTTTAGTTTGTAAGCCTCACGGAGGTGAGTGTAATTAGTAATGACAGCGGCAGCTCAGAGGAAAAAAAAGTTATTTAATATTTAATCTTCCTAGGTTATTTAGTACCTATTGAGCAATAAGGTTAGGTTAAGGTTTATCAGGGAACAGGACAAGTGTTTCCTGACGCGGGTCTTAGTCAGATGATGACCCACAGCTGGAGCTTTTGGTCATCTGACCGAGACATTCCACTGTATTTACAGGTCCACCCCTTTAAAAATTATGGTCAGTTATAGCCATTTAATTATTGTTGAGCAATAAGCATTCCCTTATAATTTTCATAATTAAAAAAAAAAAAAACTATCCGTATCGCCCCATCTCTAATATGTATATGTACATATTATATATATATATGTATATATATATATATATATATATATATATATATATATATATATATATATATATATATATATATATATATATGCATACATAGAAAGAGAGAGAGAGAGAGAGAGGGAGGAAGGGAGGGAGGGGGGTCAGAAGGAAGAAGAAGAGGAAGGGCTCAGAAATACTAGGCACACATTACAGAATGAAGACAATACTTGGCAGAGGAGGAGCAAGGCGGAGACACGTAGCGTCATAATGTTGGGTTATGGTGGTCATAATTCACTCTCACACTCACTCCATCACCCTATTCTTATTCTAACTCCCTCTCTTTCATCTCCCAGTCACTCTGTCACTCTCTCTTTCACTCCTGCCTTCATCTATTACTGTTCTTCTCCATCTGTATAATATCGTTAACAAAGTAATCTGATGCATCACAGTGTCAGCCTTCACACTTCACGCAGCCTAGAAGCTGCCACTTTACTCCAGCCACACCAACTGGGCTTTGGGGTCTCTCAAGGCAGTGAAGCTGCAGCTCATGCGGCAAGGGCCTACATCAGGGACCTACCAGAAGACAAGGCCATAGTCAAACTTGATTTTAGAAATGCCTTTAATATGGTGAGGAGAGATGCTGTTTTGCCAGCTGTTCGGGTTCGGTTCCCCAGTCTCTTTCCCTTCATTTCAGCCGGCTACAGCAAACCCTCAATTCTTTTGTTTGGAGAACATGAAATTCAATCATCAGAGGGTGTTCAGCAGGGTGACCCACTTGCTCCACTTCTCTTCTGCTTGGCAGTAAGAGAACTAACTTCCAGCCTTCGCAGTGAGCTCAATATCTGGTACCTGGATGATGGCACTCTGGCAGGTACTGAAGAGTCCCTCGTGGGGGACCTACAACTGGTGAAAACACAGGGAGAAGGCTTGGGACTCATCCTCAATCCCTCTAAGTGTGAAATCATCACAGCGAACCAGGAAATAATCAATGCTGTTCGAAGAATCCTCCCGGAAATCTCAACTACAACTCCGTCCAACAGTACCCTCTTGGGGGCACCGCTGGGTCACCAGGCCATCGATACTGTCCTCAGGGACAAAATGAATGACCTTATGAGAATGGAGGAGAGAATAAGCAATCTTGATGCCCATGATGCTCTGTATCTCCTCACAAGGTGTCTTACTATGCCAAGACTCACTTACTTCTTGAGGTGTGCACCCTCTTTTGACAACCCAACACTTGATGAATATGATGCACACCTGAGATCAACTTTTAAGAAGGCACTGAACCTGTCACTAGAGGATGAGCAATGGGATCAGGCAACCCTCCCAGTGCGACTGGGAGGTATAGGGGTGCGTAAAGCAACGCATGTTGCTTTACCTGCTTTTCTGTCTTCGTGTTTGGCTTCCAGTGCATTAGTCAAGAAGATAGTGCCCGAACGCTTGAGAGACTTGGTAGGAGCTCAAGACCCCAGGTTTACTGAAGCAGCAATTCGGTGGGACACCCTTACAGACTCCTCCAGTAGACCAGCTCCTCCCAAACAGCACAAACAGTCCCACTGGGACAAACCGATCATGGAAAAAATCGCCAACACAATGCTCTCCAATGCTTCAGGAAAGAACAAAGCTCGTCTCCTGGCAGTGAAGGCACAACACTCAGGAGATTTCCTGTTAGCTGTTCCCAATTCCTCCCTGGGCACCCGTCTCGACCCACAGGCCATTCGGATTGGTGTTGCTCTTCGCCTAGCCGCCCCCATCCTCACCGAACATAGGTGTATTTGCGGCAGGGCGACAGCTGATCAATTCGGACTCCATGGTCTCGTGTGCCACACAGCAGAAGGGAAGTATGCCAGACATGAGGAGATCAATGACATAATAAAGAGAAGCCTCGCCACAGCCCGTTGCCCAGCTCAACGGGAACCCCAAGTACAGAGGTCTGATGGAAGTCAAAAGCGTCCTGATGGAGCCACTATGCTACCCTGGAAGGATGGAAAGCAGATTGCCTGGGACTACACCTGTGCTGCCACATTGGCAGACACCTACTTGCCATACTCTGTAGTGGAAGGGGGTGGAGCTGCCAGCCACAGGGAGACCCAGAAGATCCGAAAATATGAAGACCTTCCCCCTTGCTATAACTTCATTCCAATAGGGTCGGAGACCCTTGGAGCATGGGGCAAGTGTGCTCTAAAGTTCCTCAAAGAGCTGGGTGAAAAGCTCATCATAGAAACCAAGGACCACAGGGCGACCAGCTTCCTCTTTCAGAGACTCAGTGTTGCGATCCAGAGAGGAAATGCCTGCAGCATTCTGGGCACGCGGCCCACCGCAGGGGAGCTGGACGAAGTATTCGAGATGTAGCTCTGAGTTACCTATGTTGTTTTACTTTGTATCATATTTTTGTGAATGTTTTGTCAATGTATTTTGTCTTTAAATAAAATATATATATATATATTATATTAATATATATTATATATATATATATATATATATATATATATATATATACATATATATATATGTATATATATATATATATATATGTATATATATATATATATATATATATATATATATATATATATATATATATATATATATATATATATATATATATATATGCAAGGAATTCGCGAGAGCAGGCGAAATGTACACAAACATATATATATACATATATATATATATACATATATAAATATACACAAACATATATATATATATATATATATATATATATATATATATATATATATATATATATATATATATATATATATATATGTCGTGCAGAATAGGCAGAACTTGCGATCTTGGCTTAAATAGCAACGTTCATCTTGCCATATAGGACAAGTGAAAATTTGTGTATGCAATAATTTCGCCAAAATCATTCTGAACCCAACGAAAAAAATATATTTGATTGTGTTTGTTTAGTACTAAATTATTGTAAACGTATTTAAAATATATTTAGTTGGGTTAGGCTAAAATAAATTGCTCTTGTTATAATAAGGTTAGGTAAGTTTTCTAAGATTCTTTTGGTGCAAAATTAAAATTTTTTACATTAACATTAATGAAAAAAATATATCTTTAAACGTATAAGAGAAAATTTCAGAAAGGACTTAATTTTAAATAAGTTCTTGCTATTTGACCAGTTTTACATATTCGGCACGACATATATATATATATATATATATATATATATATATATATATATATATATATATATATATATATATATATATATATATATATATATATATATATATATATATAATAACAGTACAAATGAATAATAAATAGTTGATATTAATATATTTGTTTTACAAATGAAGTCTGATCTTGACCCAGTTTTAGAAACAAAGAAACGCATGGAACACAAAACAAGATAATCTGTCAAATGTCCTTAATGGTACCAGAAAGAGAAAACTTATGATATTTATCTTGGAAAAACGTATCCATTTTCTTGTTACAAGTTCCTCCGACACAGCGTCACCTAGTCGTGATGGCGTGGTGGGAGCGACTCTGCCTGACTATACCAGAGAGTAGGTCACCTGATGGAGGTTCTGGTGTGTTCTGAGTGTCTCAGCTTGTTTAAGAACCCAGCACTCAGTTCCATTTTTTTGGTTTACATAGGGGAGGATTTTTTTTTCTTCCTATTCAGGAGTATTACGGACATGCCTCAGGACAACAGTTTTTTTCTGGCGGGTCAAAGAGCGAGGGAGGTGTTGGCTGGTCTGTGATCACCAGTGAGGACTCTTAAACCATACCACGGGTGGCGCTTGAACTGGCGGTCAGTGACGTAAAACTTCAGACCGACGTGTAATCCATTGGTCCAGCTGGCTACAATAAGATTCATCCAACTAGGTATATTTATACACCATAGGAAGGTTAGCATAGGCACCACTGTGACCACAAATGCAAGTTTTTACAGACGAATCTCCCGCCAGCGTGGCCGTGAAGAACTCTAGCTCAAGTCCCTTCAAAGCCGTTGGATGAATCCAGCGTTGGATGTAGCCATCTGGCCCAGCGGATAACGCGTCGGTCTGGAGTTTTAAGACTCTCTTACCGCGGGTTCAAGTCCCACCCGTGGTTTGATTTGTTTGCAATCGTGTCACTACGATTTCGTGAGTCATAAGGACTCTTATTGTGCTCTGTTACAAAAAGTCCTGTGCTCACTGTGGAGCGCCACACAGTCCTCACTGCTCTCGGGCTCACAGTCGGATTAATTGGATCTAGGATCACTGCCTAACTGGATTTCCAATATGCTCCATTTTCCCCTGGTCCAGTATGCTTCTCTTCACCCTATAGTCCAAAGATCCAGGAATAGTTAACATATATTAACGCTCGACAACTGGATGTGGAGTTTCGTTCGTGCCTGAGCCTTGTTGTCCCGAGGAGTGAACGCGCAGAAGCCGAGACGTAGGCTGCTGCAAGCTCACTTTATGGTATTATATATCTTTGCCTTACAGTGACTTCATGGGCGACCAAGATACATAGACACGGTAGGAAGGTGCTGGCCCGGGAGCCTCTGCAGACAGAAAGCAAGTTATACAGTGTTCAGCAGGGACGTGGGTATTTGGGCCTCCTCTTTCAACAGGAACTATCACTTTGAAACGATTCTTTAACTGAGGATTGGGCACTCACAGAAACCTCTTGGCAGGTACATCTGCTCCAGCTTCCCTGTGCTCAGTCCTGTGTAGATTGTGACGTTCAGCTGCCAAAAACATTAACCTCTTTGTCCACGGCTTAGGCTATTTTGCTTTCGTCGTAGATCTTACATTTACCTGGGTGCCTGTATGGATCTCGGGGAACTTGAGAGAGAGTGTTTTTTACATTAACAATATAATAGCATTTTTAAAGTGATGCTTATTTTGGTGTGATATTATTCATGTGTAGTGTGTTCTTATGTTTTTAGCTTTTTGTTGTGTGCTGCATGAATATTTTAGTACGAAGAACGCTGAATGATTGCTCAGGTTACAGTGCTCTTCAGAGTTCAGAACCACCTACATCCACATTACACGTATACGAGATATTGGTTATATTTTTTGTACTGCATCACCGTGTGGGATCCATTTCCACGCATTAGGATCCCTCCTCATGTTGTAGGATTCGTCCCTATTATGTTAGGTTTCTCCTCATACTGACACCCACACCTGTGTTGTGGAATCATTCTTTATATTGTGGGATTTCTATTCCCACTGTGAGATCCATCCCATAATACGATATTCATCTTCCTTGTGAAACGGTGGAATGTTAACGAGCAGCAACGTTTGTAGGTGACAGTCTCGCCAGGTGAAAGACGTCTCTTACATTCTTCTTGGCATTTTGTATTTCTAACTTCCGAACCTGTGTTCATTCTAACTTTTCACATTTTCTGAGCTGTAGAGAGGTTGTAAAACTTCTTTCCTAGCGTGAGCAATGTTTTCCTGATCGATGAGTAGGCCGCGTGTGTAACAGTTTGAGTGTCTTCATGACAAATAATGATGACAGCAGCAGTAGTGGAAAAGTAAATATGACGTGATGAGTCCCTCAGTCTTGAAGCAGTTCCTTTGAGGTGGTCATTCCTTCAACCTTGAGTATTGTTCAGCTCCTTATTCTCAATCAAGGTAAAGCTGAAGCATGTGAATGGAACCTTTTATACTGAAGAAGTCCGCAGAGCAGGCGAAACGTTTCGACAATAAAGATATTCAAGGTTACCTAAATGTTTTACTCATTTACTTTTCGGTATTGTATATAATTATTGTAAAATCTTCTTGAGTTGCATTGGGACCAATGAAAAATCTCGATTTCTTGTTTTCCTTGAAAATTCTGTATAAGTGACGGAAAGAGGGAACGGAATGTTAAAGTGTTTTTAACTAATTTAATGTTAAAAAGGTTCTCTGGGGATTTCCTTGTGCCTGGATTAGAAATATATTCATTGGTGTGTGGGACAGTCAAGGCCACAAGTGTCATGAGTATATCTTGCGTCAGAACTCTGGACGACTACACAATCTCTGTCATCAGAAGAGCTCCAGGTTTTGATCCTTGTTTGCTCGCCGGGGCTTCAGTCGTGGGCCCCTGCACGCTCTCTGTGGATTGCGACGTCTGAGTGCCGTGCTCGGGTGATCACCTTGGCTGCGTCTCTTGAGCATGATTCTGCAAATGCCGTGAGGATCAAGGTCTTCACTGACTGGTCGGAGAGGGCTGTTAGTTGACAAAGATTCACAGTGTGCCTGGTTACGTAGCGAAACATAGCTCTTCATTGTAGATTTGCCTGATATTCTTAAGGCTCTTGCCAAGATTTTTATTTGTGGTGAGTCCTAGTTTACAGTGCCCATTATTTTCCTTGACTCCACGTGCTCCGGTTCACCCCGTTGTCCAAATGATACAGGAGTTAACCCAGCTCCGTGTAGGGTACAAGGATGTGAAGTTCTGTTGGTGCTCTGGCCATGTAGACGTCTCGGGAAGTGAACACATGGAAGCTGAGGCAAGACTCCTATACTAAGCATGATCTGTAGCAGGCTTCTACCTCTCGGCAACTTGGGCCACATCATACAGTCTCTTCTTGGAAAGTGGCAGTCCTGGCGGACCTTTATAACAAGCAGTCAGGTATATAGTTCTGCAGTACATACATGTGTGGAACTTTTTTTTGCACAAGAATCGTCACTACGAAATTATTCTCTGTAGTTTGATTATTGAACATAAACGTTTAATATATTATCACTTACTTGCAAGTGCATGGCTCCCCTCCCCCTCCCATCTCTCTCTCTCTCTCTCTCTCTCTCTCTCTCTCTCTCAAACGTGTAACCTGTTTCATCGTTTGGTGTGTATTATAATTGCTGACACCTGCTGTAGGCCAGGATTCGTCATTCTTTTTATAATTAACTAGGTGATTGTTGGATTCTTAAATTTTGTGGAGAATTATTTGGCGGGGTTTAGCTGGTGGGATTATTGAGAATGCTTTTTTTTTTTGGTAGTGAGACTGCATTTGTGGGTTAAATTTGATGAGGCTCACCTGTTGTTGTTTATGGTACAGAAGCTGACTTCTGTGGTGTTTCCACGTGACGTCATAAGGTGAGTGTCAGAAATACAGGGAGGGGGAAGTCTAACATGTTCCAGTGATGCTGTGTTCACCTCTCGTGATTCGCAGTTGTTGCCACTACTATTACTACCATTTATACCGATAATAATAATAATAATAATAATAATAATAATAATAATAATAATAATAATAATAATAATAATAATTACAATATGTGCGAATTTAGTGTTTATATATGTATTCTAAAGCACTGATACATTTTATTCGTAATATGTGTTCACATTACATGTAACAAAACAGTGTGTCGCTGGTGCGATTATTCAATGTGTAGCCATTGCTGAACCTGTAAGCTGGAATACAAAACAAGAGGATAACAGAGGTCACAGTGGGTCTTTGTCATAGCCAGCTGGGCATAATTACTTTCATCAGTAAGATATTGAGTAATTTCAAATATTACTGTCATATAATAATCTTATATTCATTTACTCAGTGCAATATGTAAATGCAAGGTGACATAAACTTATTATTACTGCTGTAAACATTGGTCACTTTACAAGATGACATAAGATCAGTCACCATAATTTTTAAAGGGGTGGACCCATAAGCCAGCGGAAGGCCTCGGTCAGATGACCAGAAGCAGCGGGTCATCATATGGCTAAGACCCGCGTCAGGAAACACTTGTCCTGTTTCCTGACAGATATTAGTAATCTAACCTAAGATCAGTCATCTGGCTGGTGCAAGAGTGGACTCTTTCTCAAGATTCAAGATATCATTAACAGTGAGGTGGTTATTCGTTTCTTGTAGGGTTTGTTTGGAAGTATAAACGTTCTAAAATATAATTTTATAGTATGTGGCCTCTGTATTTTTATCAGCATACCTTTATATTTCATGTTGTTGTCATCTCCATATAAACTGAACTGCCCTATATAGATACAGCCTCACCTCAGCCTAACAGTGACAACAACGTCTTGTAGTCTGCTGATCTTGTAACTTTCTCCAGTAACATGTTTCGCTTGACATATTTCATTATGATGGACAATGACAGGAACTAGCATCTTACCAGTACTGTTCTGCTGGCTCTTTTCTAAGAATGGTTTGAGAGGCTTCAATTATACTCATCTCTCTCTCTTTGTTTAATGATAGTTTAGCCAAGTCATCGACTTTACCGCGCCCCAGGAGATCTCTGTGAGAGGAGCTTCCACAAAAGTTAAAGTTTAACATCTTTGTTAATAATTTGTGCGTTTCTGTGTCTGGCTTCATACATAAGCATGTTATATTAAAGCCTCATAGTTTGCTTAGCACTACATCATGCACCATTAATATGTTTGTTGGATCGATGGCGAAATGGATAAGGTGACACGTACATTGTGTTGTCTCTTGAGGCGGGATAATATGTTGTGGGGTCGAACCCTGGCCTGCCTCATTTATGTATTTATAAAAATTAATTTTGTACCAAAATAACCTTAGAAAACTTACCTAACATTATTAAAAGCGCAATTTAATTTAGACTATTTCAACTAAATATATTTTAGATAAGTTTACAGTAATTTAATAATAAACAAATACAATGAAATATATTTTTTTCGTTAGGATTCAGAATGATTTTTTGCGAAATTATTGCATACACAAATTATCACTTGCGTTACTCAGCAAGAAGAGCGTTGCTATTTAAGCCAAAATACCAAGTTTTATCTATTCGGCACACACACACACACACACACACACACACACACACACACACACACACACACACATACACACACACATACACACACACACACACACACACACACACACACACACACACACACATACAAACATACACACACACACACACATACACACACACATACACACACACATACACACACACATACACACACGCATACACACACGCATACACACACACATACACACACACACACACACACA